>NC_091933.1:46787792-47032191 GCF_041260155.1 Ptychodera flava | reverse complement strand
GTTTTTGTGTGTTTTTGTTGTTTGTTTTTGTTTGTTTTTTTGTTTGTGTTGTTTGTGTATTTGTTTGTTGTTTGTTTGTTGTTTTGTTGTTTTTGTTTTTTGTTGTTTGTTGTGTGTTGTTTTTGGTTGTGGTTGTTTGTTGTGTGTGTTGGTTTTGTTGTGTGTTGTTGTGTTGTTGTTGTGTTTGTTGTTTTGTTTTGTTGTTTTTGTTGTTGTTTGTTGTTTTTGTGTTTTTTTTTGTTGTGTGTTGTTTGTTTGTTTGGTTGGTTGTTTGTGTTGGTTTGTTTTGTTGTTTGTGTGTTTTTGTTTTGTGTGTTGTGTTTTGGTGTGTTTGTTGTGTTTTTTGTTGTTTGTTGTTGTTTTGTTTTTGTTTGTTGTTTGTTGTTTTTTTGTTTTTTTTGTTGTGTGTTTGTTGTTTGTTGTTTTTGTTGTTTTGTTGTTTTGTTTGTTGTTTTTGTTGTTTTGTTGTTTTTTGTTTTGTTGTGTGTTTTTTGTTTTTTTTGTTGTGTTGTTTTTTTGTTTATTTTTTTTTTTTTTTGTTTGGTTTGTGTTTTTTTGTTTTTGTTTTGTTTTTTTTTTTTTTGTTTTTTTGTTTTTTGTGTTTTTTTTTTGTTTTTTTGTTGTTTTGTGTGTTGTTGTTTGTTGTTGTTTGTTGTGTTTTGTTGTTTGTTGTTGTTGTTGTTTTTTTTGTTGTTTTGTTTTTGTTGTTGTGTTTTTTGTTGTTTTGTTTGTTGTTTTGTGTTGTGTTTTTGTGTTTGTTTTTTGTGTTGTTGTTGTTGTTGTTTGTTGTGTTTGTTTTTTTGTTGTTGTGTTGTTTGTTGTTGTGTTTTGTTGTGTTGTTGTTTGTTGTGTGTTGTTTTTGTTTGTTTGTTGTGTTTGTTTTTGTTGTGTGTTGTTGTTTTGTTTGTGTTTTGTGTGTTTTTGTTTTTTGTTGTTGTTGTTTTTTGTGTTTTGTTTGTTTTGTTGTTTTTGTTTTTTGTTGTTGTTGTGTTGTGTTTGTTTTTTGTTTGTTTTGTTTTTGTTTGTTTGTGTGTTGTGTGTTGTTTTTTGTTTGTTTTGTTGTTTGTTTGTGTTTGTTGTTTTGTTTGTTTTGTTTGTGTTGTTTTTGTTGTTTTTGTTTGTTGTGTGTTTTTTTGTGGTGTTTGTGTTGTTTGTTTTTGTGTGTTGTGTTGTTTGTTTTTTTGTGTTGTTTGTTGTTTTGTTGTTTTTTGTGTTTGTTGTGTTTTGTGTGTTTTTGTTGTTGTTTTGTGTGTTTTGTTGTTTTTGTGTTTTGTGTTGTGTGTTTTTTGTTTTGTTGTGTTTTGGTTGTTTGTGTTGTTTGTGTTGTTTTTTGTTTTGTTTGTTTGTGAATTTTTTTTTGTGTTTTTTGTGTTTTTGTGTTGTTTGTTTTTGTTTTTGTTGTTGTTTGTTTTGTTTTTTTTGTGTGTTTTTTGTTGTGTTTTGTTTGTTGTTGTGGTGTTGTTTGTTTGTGTTTTGTTTGTTTGTTGTTTGTTTTGTTTTTTGTTGTTTTTTTGTTTATTGTTGTGTGTTTGTGTTTTGTTTGTTTTTTGTTTTGTTGTTGTTTTGTTTTGTTATGTTGTGGTTTTTTTGTTTGTGTTGTTGTTGTTGTTGTTGTTTGTTTTGTGTGTTTGTTGTTGTTTTGTTTGTGTTTGTGTGTGTGTGTTTTGTTTTTTGTTTGTGTGTTTTTGTGTGTTTGTGTTGTGTGTTTGTTGTTGTTGTTTGTTGTTTTTGTTTTGTTTTTGTTGTTTTTTTGTTGTTGTTTGTGTGTGTTTTTGTTGTTGTTTGTTGTGTTTGTTGTTTTTTTTTTTTTGTTGTTTTGTGTTGTGTTTGTTGTGTTTGGTTTTGTTTTGTTTGTTGGTGTGTTGTGTGTGTGTTGTTGTTTGTTTTTGTTGGTTGTTTGTTTGTTTGTTGTTTTTGTTTTGTTTGTTTGTTTTTTGTGTTGTGTTGTTTTTTGTTTGTTTGTGTTGTTGTTGTTTTGTTTTTTGTTGTTTTTGTGTTGTTGTTTTTTTTGTGTGTTGTTTGGTTTTGTTTGTTTTTGTGTTTGTTTTGTGTTGTGTGTGTTGTTTTGTGTTTTGTTGTTTTGTTTGTGTTGTTGTGTTTGTTGTTGTGTTTGTTTTTTTGTGTTTTGTTTTGTTTTTGTTGGTTTTGTGTTTTTTTGTTTGTGTTGTTGTTTTTGTGTTTGTTTGTTGTTTGTTTTTGTTGTTTTGATGTGTTTTGTTGTTTTGTTGTTTTTGTTGTTTGTTTGTTTGTTGTTTGTGTGTGTTTTGTTTTTGTTGTTGTTTGTGTTTTGTTTGTTTGTTGTGTTGTTTTGTTGTGTTTTGTTTTTGTGTTGTTTGTTGTTTTTTTGTGTGTGTTGGTTGTTTGTGTGTTGTGTTTGTTGTGTGTTGTTTGTGTGTTTTGGTTTGTGTTGTTGTTTGTTTTTTTGTGTGTTGTTTTTTGTGTTTTGTTGTGTTTGTGTTTGTGTTGTTTTTTTTTGTGTTGTTGTTTTTTTGTTGTGTTTTGTTTGTTTGTTGTTTGTTTTGTTTGTTGTTTTGTTGTGTGGTTGTTTGTTGGTTTTGTTGTTTGTTGTTTGTTTGTTTTTGTTTTTTGTTGTGTTTTGTTTTGTTTTTTTTGTTTTGTGTTTTGTTGTTTTGTGTTTGTTTGTGTTTGTTTGTTGGTTGTTTGTGTTGTTTTTTTTGTGTGTGTTTGTGTTGTTTGTTTTGTGTGTTGTTGTTTGTTTGTTTGTTGTTGTGTTGTTTTGTGTTGTTTGTGTTTTGTTTTGTTGTTTTTTTTGTGTTGTTTTGTGTTGTTTGTTGTTGTGTTTTGTTGTTGTGTGTGTGTTGTTGTTTGTGGTGTGTTTTGTGTGTGTGTTGTGTGTTTGTTGTGTTTGTTTGTGTTTTTGTTTTTGTTTTGTTGTTTGTTGTTTTTTTGTTGTTTGGTTTGTTGTTGTGTTTTTTGTTTGTTGTTTGTTTGTTTGTGTTTTTTTTTGTTTGTTTTTTTTTTGTGTTTTGTTTGTTTTTGTTGTGTGTTTGTTGTTTGTTTTGTTGGTTTGTTGTTGTTTTGTTGTGTTTTTGTTGTGTTGTTTTGTTGTTGTGTTGTTTGTGTTGTTGTTTGTTTTTGTTGTTTGTTGTTGTGTTTGTTTGTTGTGTTGTGTTTTGTTTTTGTTTGTGTTGTTGTTGTGTTTTGTTGTGTTTGTTGTTGTTGTTTGTTTGTGTTTGTTGTGTTGTTTTGTTTGTTGTGTGTTGTTTTGGTTTTGTGTGTTGTTGTTTTTTGTGTGTTGTGTTGTTTTTGTTGTTTTTGTTGTTTTGTTTTGTTGTTTTGTTGTGTGTTGTTGTGTTTTTTGTTTGTGTTGGTTTGTGTGTTTGTTTTGTTTGTTTGTTTGTTTTTTGTGTTGTTTTTTTTTTGTTTTGTTTGTTTTGTTTGTTTTGTTGTTTTTGTTTGTTGTTTTTTGTTGTGTTTGTTTGTTTTTGTGTTTGTTTTGTGTTTGTTTTTGTGTTTTTGTTGTTTGTTTTTGTTTTTGTTTGTTGTTTGTTGTTTGTGTTGTGTTTGTTTTGTTGTGTGTGTTGTTTTGTTTTTGTGTGTTTGTGTTGTTGTTTTGTTGTGTTGTTTGTGTGTTTTTTGTTTGTGTGTTGTTGTTTGTTGTGTTGTTTGTGTTTTGTGTTGTTGTTGTTGTGTTTTTTTTGTTTGTTTGTTTTGTTTGTTTGTTTTTTTTGTTTTTTTTTTTGTGTTTGTGTTTGTGTTGTTGTTGTTGTTTTTTTTTTGTTGTTTTTTGTTGTGTGTGTTGTTTTTTGTTGTTTGTTGTTGTTGTGTTGTGTTTGTTTTTGTTTTGTGTTGTTGTTTGTGTTTGTTTTGTTTTTTGTTGTTTTGTTGTTGTTGTTGTTGTGTTTGTTGTTTGTTGTGTTTGTTTGTTGTTGTTTTGTTTTTTGTTGTTTTGTTTGTGTTTGTTTTTTTGTGTTGTTTTGTTTTTTTTGTGTGTTTGTTGTTGTGTGTTTTGTGTTTTTTGTTGTTTGTGTTTTGTTGTTGTGTTGTGTTTGTTTTGTTTGTTTTTTGTTTTGTGTTGTTTTTGTTTTTTTTGTGTTGTTGTTTGTGTGTTTTTTTGTTGTTTTTTGTTGTTGTGGTTGTTTGTTTTTTGTTTGTTTGTTTTGTTGTTTGTGTGTGTTGTTTTGTTGTTGTTTTGTTTGTTGTTTTGTTGTGTGTTGTTGTTGTTTTGTGTTTTTTGTTGTTTGTTTGTTTTTGTGTTGTTTGTTGTTTGTGTTGTTGTGTTGTGTGTGTTTTGTTTTTGTTTGGTGTTGTGTTGTGTGTTGTTGTTTTTGTTTTGTTTTTTTTGTTTTTTGTTTGTGTGTGTTTGTTGTTTGTTGTGTTTTGTTGGTTGTTTTTGTTTTGTCTGTTTGTTTTTGTGTTTTATTGTTGTTGTTTTTTGTTTTTGTTTTTTTGTTTTTTGTTGTGTGGTGTTTTGTGTGTTTGTGTGTTGTGTTTGTGTTTGTGTGTTGTTGTTGTTTGTTGTTGTTGTGTTGTTGTGTTGTGTGTTTGTGTTTGTTTGTTGTGTTGTTTTTGTGTTTTGTTTTGTTGTGTGTTGTTGTGTGTTTTTTGTTTGTTTTGTTTGTTTTGTGTTGTTGTTGTTGTTTGTTTGTTTGTGTTTGTGTTTTGTTTGTTGTTTTGTTTGTTGTTTGTTTGTTTTTGTTTTTTGTTTTGTTTTTTGTTTTGTTTTGTTTTTTTTGTTTTTGTGGTTTTTTTGGTTGTTTGTTGTGTTTGTTGTGTGTTGTTGTGTTTGTTTGTTGGTTTGTTGTTGTGTTTTTTTTTTTGTTTTTGTTGTGTTGTGTTGTTGTTGTTGTGTTTGTTTGTTTTTTTTTGTGTTGTGTTTTGTGTGTTTTGTTTTTGTGTTTGTTGTTGTTGTTGTTGTTGTTGTTTGTTGTGTTGTTGTTGTGTTTGGTTGTTTGTTGTGTGTTTTTTGTTGTTGTTTTGTGTTTTGTTGTTTGTTTTTTGTGTTTGTTGTTTGTTTTTTGTTTTGTTGTTTGTTGTTTTTTTGTTTTTGTTTTTTTGTGTTGTTGTTTTGTTTTTTGTGTTTGTGTTTTTGTTTTGTGTGTTTGTTGTTTGTGGTTGTGTGTTTGTTGTTGTGTGTGTTGTTTGTGTTTTGTTGTTTTTTTGTTGTTGTTTTTGTTTTTGTTGTTTGTTTTTTTGTTTGTTTTTTTTTTTGTTTTTTTTGTTTTTTGTGTGTTTTTGTTTTGTTTGTTGTGTGTTTGTTGTGTGTTTGTTTTGTTTTTGTTGTTGTTTTGTTTGTTGTGTGTTTTTTTTTGTTTTTTTGTTTTTGTGTTGTTGTTTTTGTTGTTGTGTTGTTGTTTGTTTTGTTTTGTTTTTGTGTTGTGTTGTTTTTTTTGTGTTTGTTTGTTGTGTTTTTGTTTGTTTTTGTGTTTGTTGTTGTGTTGTGTTGTTTGTTGTTTTGTGTTTGTTTTGTGTTGTTTTGTTTGTTGTTTGTTGTGTTGTGTTTTGTTGTGTTGTTTGTGTTGTGTGTTTTGTTGTGTTGTTGTTTTGTGTTGTTGTGTGTTGTTTGTGTTTTTTGTTGTTGTTTTTGTTGGTTTGTGTGTTTGGTTTTTTGTGTTGTGTGTTGTTGTTTTTGTTTGTTTGTTTGTGGTTGTTGTTGTTTGTTGTGTTGGTTTTTGTGTGTTGTTGTGTTTGTTTGTTGTTGTTGTGTGTTTTGTTTTTGTGTTTTTTTGTTTTTGTTGTTTTTTTTTTTTTTGTTGTTTTTTTGTTTTTTTTTTTTTTGTTTTGTTTGTTTTTGTGTTGTTTTTTGTTGTTTTGTTTTGTTTGTGTTGTTGTGTTTTGTTGTTGTTGTTTGTTTGTTTGTTGTGTTTTGTGTTTGTTTTTTGTTGTTTGTTTGTTTGTGTTGTGTTTTGGTTTGTGTTTTTGTGTTTGTTGTTGTGTGTTTGTGTGTGTTTGTTTTGTTTGTTTTGTTTTTGTTGTTTTTGTTATATTTTTTGTTTTTTTGTTTGTGTTGGTGATTTTGTTTGTGTTTTGGTGTTGTTTGTTGTGTTGTTGTTTGTTTTGTGTTTGTTGTTTGTTTTGTTTTGTGTTGTGTTTTTGTTGTTTTGTTTTGTTTTGTTTTTTTTTTGTTTTTTTGTTGTTGTTTTTGTTTGGTGTGTGTTTTTGTGTTGTGTTGTTTGTTTTGTTTTGTTTGTGTGTTGTGTGTGTTTGTGTTGTTGTTTTGTGTGTGTTGTTTGTTTGTTGTTTGTTTGTTTTTTTGTGTGTTTTTTGTTTTGTTTTGTTTTTGTTTTGTTTTGTGTTGTGTTGTGTTTTTTGTGGTGTTGTTGTTGGTTGTTTTGTGTTTGTTGTTGTGTTGTTCTTTTTGTGGTGTTTGTTTTGTTGTTGTGTTGTTGTTTTTGTTGTGTTGTTGTGTTGTTTGTGTTTTTGTTGTTGTTTTTGGTTTGTTTGTGTGTTTGTTTTGTGTTGTTGTGTTGTTTGTGTTTGTTTGTTGTGTTTGTTTTGTTGTTTTGTTTTGTTTGTGTTTTTGTGTGTGTTGTTGTTTGTTGGTTTTTTTTGTTGTTTTGTTTTTTTTTTTTGTTTTGTTTTGTTTTTGTTGTTTGTGTTGTTTTTTTTGTTTTGTGTTTTGTTTGTTGTTTTGTGTTGTTTTTTTGTGTTTTTGTTTTTTTGTTTGTTTTTGTGTTTTGTTTGGTTTTTTTGTTTTTTTGTTTGTTTGTTTGTGTGTTTGTTGTTTTTTGTTTGTTTTTGTTTTGTTTGTGTGTTGTTTTTTTGTTGTTTGTTTTTGTGTTTGTTGTTTGTTTTGTTGTTGTTTTGTTGTTTTTTTGTTTTGTTTTGTGTTTGTTGTGTTTTGTGTTTGTGTTTTGTGTTTGTTTGTTTGTTTGTTGTTGTTGTTTTGTGTTGTGTGTTGGTTTTTGTTTGTTTTGTTGTTTGTTGTTGTTGTTTTGTTTTTGTTGTTTTTGTTTTGTTGTTGTTTTGTGTTGTGTTTTTGTGTTTTGTTTGTGTTGTTGTTGTGTTTGTTGTTGTGTTGTTGTGTTGTTTGTTGTTTGTTGTTGTTGTTGTTGTTTGTTTTTTGTTTGGTTTTTGTTGTTTTTTGTTTTGTGTTTTTTTTGTTTGTTGTTGTTTTTGTTGTTGTTGTTTTTGTTTGTGTGTTTTTTTTTGTTTGTTTTTTGTTGTGTTGTGTGTTTTTTGTTGTTTTGTTGTGTTTGTTGTTGTTGTTTGTTGTGTGTGTTGTTTGTTTTGTTTTTGTTTTGTTGTGTTGTTTGTGTGTTGTTGTGTTGTGTTTGTTTTTGTTTTGTGTGTGTTGTTGTGTTTGTGTTTTTGTGTGGTGTTGTTGTTTTTGTTTTTGTTTTTGTTGTTTGTGTTGTTGTTTTGTTGTTTGTTGTTTTGTTTTTTGTTTTTGTTTGTGTTTTTTGTTGGTTTTTTGTTTGTGTGTTTGTTTTGTGTTTTGTTTTGTTTTGTTTTGTTTTTGTTTTGTTTGTTGTTGTTTTTGTTTTGTTTGTGTTTTTGTTTGTTTGTTGTGTTTTTTTGTTTGTTTTTTGTTTTTATGGTTGTTTTTTGTTTTGTTGTGTTTTTTTGTTTGTTGTTGGGTTTTGTGTTGTTTGTTTGTTGTGTTTGTTTGTGTTTGTTTGTGTTGTTTGTGTTGTTTTTTTGTTTGTTTGTTTGTTGTTGTTTGTGTTTGTTTGTTGTTGTGTTTTGTGTTTTTGTTGTGTTGGTTGTTGTTTTGTTTTGGTTGTTGTTGTGTTGTGTTTTGTGTGTTTGTTGTTTGTTGTGTTTTTGTTGTTGTTTTGTTGTTTGTGTTTGTGTTGTTGTTTTGTGTTGTTGTGTTTTTGTGTGTTTTTTTGTTGTTGTTGTTTGTTGTTGTTGTTTGTTGTGTGTTGTTGTTGTTTGTTTTGTTGTTTGTTGTGGTTTTTTGTTTGTTGTGTTGTTTTTTGGTTGTTTTGTGTTTGTTTTGTTTTGTGTTGTTGTTTTTTGTGTGTTTGTTTTGTGTGTTGTTGTTGTTGTGTTTGTTTGGTTTGTTGTTGTTTGTGTGTTTGTTTTTTTTTTTTTGTGTGTTTGTGTGTTGTTTTGTTTTTGTGTTGTGTTGTTGTTTTTTGTTGTGTGTTGTTGTTGTTTTTTGTGTTGTTTGTTTTGTTGTTTGTTGTTTTTGTTTTTTGTTGTTGTTGTTTGTGTTTTTGTGTTGTTTTGTTTTGTTTTGTTTGTTTTTTGTGTTTGTGTTTGTTGTTTTTGTTTTTTTGTTGTTTGTGTGTGTGTGTTTGTGTTGTGTTTGTGTGTTTGTTTGTTGTTTGTTGTTTGTGTTTTGTTTTTGTTGTGTTTGTGTTGTTTTGTGTTGTGTGTTTTTTGTTGTTTTTGTTTGTTTTTTTGTTTTTTGTTGTGTTTGTGTTTGTTGTGTTTGTTTGTGTTGTTGTTTGTTTGTGTTTTTTGTTGTGTTTGTTTGTTTTTGTTTTTTGTTGTTTGTTGTTGTGTTGTTTTTTTGTTGTTGTTTTTTTTGTTTTTGTGTTGTTGTTGTTTGTTGTTTGTTGTTGTGTTTGTGTGTGTTGTGTTGTTGTTGTTTGTTTGTTGTGTGTTTTTGTGTTGTGTGTTTTGTTTTGTTGTTGTTGTTTGTTTTGTGTGTTGTGTGTTGTGTTGTTGTGGTTTTGTTGTTTTTTTTTGTGTTTGTTTTTGTTGTGTTTGTTGTTGTTTTTTTGTTGTTTGGTTGTTTGTGTTGTTGTGTTGGTTGTGTTTGTTGTTGTTTTGTTTGTTTTGTTGTTTTGTGTTGTGTTTGTTTTGTTTTGTTTTTTTGTTTGTTTGTTGTTTGTGTTGGTTGTTTGTTTTTTTTTTTTTTTTGTGTGTTTTGTTGTGGTGTTTGTTTTGTTTGTGTTGTTGTTTTTTGTGTGGTTGTTTTTTTGTTGTGTTTGTTTGTGTTTGTTTTTGTTGTTGTGTGGTGTTGTTGTTGTGTTTGTGTGTTGTTGTTGTGTTTGTTGTTTTGTGTTTTTGTTGTTGTGGTGTTTTTTTGTTGTGTTTTGTTGTTGTTTTGTTTTGTTGTGTTGTTTTGTGTTTGTTTGTTGTGTTTGTGTGTTGTTTTTGTTGTTGTTGTGTTTGTGTGGTGTGTTGTTTGTTGTTGTTTGTGTTTGTGTTTGTTGTTGTTTTTTTTGTTGTTTTTTTGTGTTGTGTTTGTTGTTTGTTTGTGTTGTTGTTGTGTTGTTTTGTTTTTGTTTTTTTTTGTTGTTGTTTGTTGTTGTTTTTGTTGTGTGTGTGTTGTTGTGTTGTTTGTTGTGTGTTTTGTTGTTGTTGTTTGTGTGTGTTGTTTTGTTGTTGTTGTTTGTTGTTGTTTTGTTGTTGTTTTTGTTTGTGTTTTGTGTTGTTGTTTGTTTGTTGTTGTTTGTTTTTGTTGTGTTGTTTTGTGTTGTTGTTGTGTGTGTTGTTTTTTTTGTTGTTTGTGTGTTTGTTTGTTTTGTTGTGGTTTGTTTTTTGTTGTGTTGTGTGTTGTTTGTGTTTTTTTTTGTTTGTGTGTTGTGTATTGTTGTTTTGTTGTGTGTTGTTGTTTTTGTGTTGTTTGTTTTGTGTTTTGTGTGTTTGTGTGTTGTTGTTGTTTTTGTGTTGTTTTGTTGTTGGGTTTGTTGGTTGTTGTTGTTGTTGTTTTGTTGTTGTTTTGTTGGTGGTTTTTGTTGTTTTGTTTTTTTGTGTTTTGTTTTTTTGTTGTTGTTGTTGTGTCGTGTTGTTTTTGTGTGTTTTGTTGTTGTTGTTTGTTTGTTTTGTGTGTTTTGTTGTTGTTTTTTGTTTGTTGTTGTGTGTTTGGTTTTGTTTGGTTTTGTTTTGTTTGTTGTTGTTGTTTGTGTTGTTGTGTTTTTTTTTGTTGTTGTGTGTTTGTTGTTGTGTGTGTTGTTGTGTTTGGTGTTGTTGTGTGTTTGTTGTTGTTGTTTGTTTTGTGTGTTGTTTTTTGTTTTTTTGTTTTGTTTTTTGTTGTGTTGTTTTTGTGTTGTTGTTTGTTTTTGTTGTTTGTTGTTTTTGTTTGGTTGTTTGTTTTTGTTGTGTGTTTTTTTTTGTTTTGTTGTTTTTGTTGTTTTTTTTGTTGTTGTTTTTTTTGTGTTTGTGTTTTGTTTTTGTGTTTTGTTGTGTTGTGTTTTTTGTTTTTTGTGTTTTGTTTTGTGTTTTTTGTTGTTGTTTTTGTTTGTTGTGTTTTGTTGTTGTTGTTGTTGTTGTTTGTTGTTGTGTTTTTGTTTTGTGTTTTGTTTTTGTTTTTGTTGTTTTTGTGTTGTGTTGTTGTTTGTGTTTGTTGTTTGTTTTGTTGTGTTGTTTGTGTTGTGTTGTTGTGTGTTTGTTGTTGTGTTGTGTTGTTTTTGTTGGTTGTTTGTTGTTTGTGTTGTTGTTTTTGTTGTGTTTGTTGTTTTGTTGTTGTGTTTGTGTTTTGTTTTTGTGTGTTTTTGTTTGTGTTGGTTTGTTGTTGTGTTGTTGTTGTTTTTGTTGTTTGTGTTGTTGTTTGTTGTGTTTCTGTTTTTGTTTGTGTTTGTGTTTGTTTTTGTTTTGTTGTTGTTTTGTTGTGTTTGTTGTGTGTTTGTTTTGTTTGTTGTGTTTTTGTTGTTTTGTTTGTTGTTTGTTTTTTTTGTTTGTGTTTTTGTTTTTGTTTTTTGTTTTTGTTTTTGTTTTGTTGTTGTGTTGTTTGTTTTTTTGTTGTTTTGTGTGTTGTGTTTTTTGTTTGTTTGTTTGTTTGTGTGTGTTTGTTGTTTTTTGTGTTTGTTGTTTGTTTTTTTGTGTTTTGTTGTTTGTTTTTTGTTTTGTGTTGTGTGTTTGTTGTGTTTGTTTGTTGTTTTTTTGTTTTGTTGTTTGTGTTGTTTGTTGTTTTTGTGTTTGTTGTTGTGTTTTGTTTTTGTTTTTGTGGTTTTTTTGTTTTGTTGTGTTGTGTGTTGTTGTTTTTTGTTGTTTGTTGTTGTTTTGTTTTGTTTGTTGTTTTGTGTTTTGTTTGTTTGTGTTTGTTTTTGTTGTTTTTGTTTGTGTTTTGTTTTGTTGTTTTTTTTTGTGTTTGTGTTTTTTTTTGTTTTTTTGTTTGTTGTTTTTGTTTGTGTTGTTTTTGTTTGTTGTGTTTGTTGTTTGTGTTGTTGTTGTTTGTGTGTTGTTTTGTTTGTTTTTGTGTTTGTGTTGTTGTTGTTGTTGTTGTTTGTTGTGTGTTTGTTTGTATGTTGTTTTGTTGTTGTTGTTTTGTTTTTGTTTGTTGTTTGTGTTTTTTTTTGTTTGGTGTTGTGTTGTTGTTGTGTGTTTGTGTTTTTGTGTTTGTTTTTTGTTTGTTGTGTTGTTTGTTGTGTTTTTGTTTCTTTTTTTGTGTTTGTGTTGTTTTTTGTTTTTTTTGTTGTTGTGTTGTTTTTTGTTGTTGTTGTTGTTGTGGTTTTGTTGTTGTTTGTGTGTTGTTTGTTGTGTGTTGTTTGTTGTTTTGTTGTGTTTGTTGTTGTGTTGTTTGTGGTTGTGTTGTTTTGGTTTTTGTTGTTTGTGTTTGTTGTTGTGTGTTTTTGTGTGTGTTTGTTTGTTTTTGTTTGTTTTGTTTTGTTGTGTTGTGTTTGTTGTTTTGTGTTGTGTTGTTTTTGTGTTTGTGTGTTGTTGTGTTGTTGTTGTGTTGTGTTTGTTGTTGTTGTGTTGTTTTTGTTTTGTTGTTGTTGTTGTTTGTTTGTTGTGTTTTTGTTGTTGTGTTGTTTGTGTGTTGTTTTTGTGTTGTTGTTGTTTGTTTTGTGTTGTGTGTTGTGTTTGTGTTTTTTGTTGTTTTTTTGTTTGTTGTTTTGTTGTTTGTTGTTGTTTTTGTTTTGTTGTTGTTTTGTGTTGTTGTGTTTTGTTGTTGTTTTTGTTTTGTTTGTTGTTGTTTGTTGTTTGTTGTTGTGTGTGTGTTGTTTTGTTGTTTGTTGTTGTTGTTTGTGTTGTTGTTGTTGTGTTGTTTGTGTTTGTTGTGTTGTTGTTGTTGTTTTTGTTGTTTGTGTTGTGTGTTTTTTTGTTTGTTGTTTGTGTTGTGTTGTTGTGTTTTTTGTGTTGTTTTGTTGTTTGTTGTTTGTTTTGTTTGTGTGTGTTTGTTTTGTGTTTGTGTTTTGTGTGTTTTTTGTTTTTTTTGTGTTTGTTTTGTGTTGTTTTGTGTTTGTTTGTTTGTTGTTTTTGTGTGTTTTGTGTTGTTTGTGTTTGTTGTGTTGTTGTTTGTGTTTTGTTTTGTTTTTGTTTTGTTGTTTTGTTTTTGTGTGTTTGTTGTTTGTTTTTTGTTTTGTGTTTTGTTTGTTTGTTTTTTGTTTTTGTTTGTGTTTTGTTTTTGTTGTTGTTGTTTGTTTGTTTTGTTTTGTTTTGTTGTTGTTTTTTGTTGTGTTTTGTTTTTGTTGTTTGTTTTGTTGTGTTTGTTGTGTGTTGTGTTTTTGTTTTGTTGTGTTTGTTGTGTGTTGTTGTTTTGTTGTTTGTTTTGTGTGTGTTTGTTGTGTTGTTTTTTTGTTTGTGTTTGTTGTTGTTGTTGTTGTTGTGTTTGTGTTTGTTGTTTGTTGTTTGTTTGTTTGTTTTGTGTTGTTGTGTTTTTGTTTTTGTTTTGTTTGTGTTTTGTTGTTTTTGTGTTGTTTGTGTTGTTGTGTTTGTGTTGTGTGTTGTTGTTGTTGTGTGTTGTGTTGTTGTGTGTGTGTTTTGTGTTTGTTTGTTTGTTGTGTTTGTTGTGTGTTGTTTGGTTGTGTTGTGTTTTGTTGTTTTGTGTTGTTTGTTTTGTTTTTGTTGTTGTGTTTGTTTTGTTGTTTGTTTTTTTGTTTTTGTGTTTTTTTGTTGTTTGTTTTTGTTTTGTTTGTTTTTGTTTTGTTTTTTGTTGTTTGTTTTGTGTTTTGTTTTGTTTGTTTTGTTGTTGTGTGTTTGTTTGTTGGTGTTTGTTTGTTTGTTTGTTTGTTTGTGTGTGTTTTGTTTTGTGTTTGTTTTTTTTTGTTTTTTGTTTGTTTTGTTTTTGTTTTTGTTGTGTTGTTTGTTTGTTTGTTGTGTATTGTTTTTGTTGTTTTGTATTTGTTGTGTGTTATGTGTTGTTGTTGTTTTTTGTTTGTTTTTGTTGTTTGTTTTGTTTGTTTGTTTGTTTGTTGTGTGTTTTGTTGTGTTTGTTGTTGTTTTTGTGTTGTTGTTGTGTTGTGTTTTTGTTTTTTGTTTTGTTTTGTTTTTTTTGTTGTTTTGTTTGTTTGTTTTGTTTTGTTTTGTTTGTGTTGTTGTTTTGTTTTTGTTGTGTTTTTTGTTTTGTTTGTGTTTGTTGTTGTTTGTTTGTTGTGTGTTTGTTTTTGTGTGTTGTTGTGTTGTGGTTTTTTGTTGTTGTTTTGTTGTTTTTTGTTTTTTTTTTGTTTTTGTTGTTTGTTGTTGTTTTGTTTTTTGTTTTTTTGTTTTTTGTTTTTTGTGTTGTTGTTGTGTTGTGTTTGTGTTTTGTTTTTTGTTGTTTTGTTGTTTGTTTTTGTTTGTTGTTTTTTGTTTTTGTGTTGTTTTGTGTGTGTTGTTTTTGTTGTGTTGTTTGTGTGTGTGTTTGTGTGTGTTGTGTTGTTTTGTGGTTTGTTTTGTTGTTGTTGTGTGTTGTGTTGTTGTTGTTGTGTTGTTTGTGTTGGTTTTGTGTGTTGTTGTGTTTGTTGTTTTTGTGTTTTGTTGTTGTTTTTTGTTTTGTGTTGTTTGTTTTGTTTTTTGTTTGTGTGTTGTTTTTTTTGTTGTTTGTTGTTGTGTTGTTTTGTTGTTGTTTGTGTTTTGTTGTTTGTTTTGTTTGTGTGTTGGTGTTTGTGTTTTGGTGTGTGTTGTTTGTTGTTTTTTTGTGTTGTTTGTTTGTTTTGTTGTTGTTGTGTTGTTTTTTGTTTGTTTGTTTTGTTTGTTTGTTGTGTTTGTTGTTGTGTGTTTTTGTTGTTGTTTGATGTTTGTTGTTTTGTTGTGTTGTTTGTTTTTGTTTGTTGTGTGTTGTTTTTTTGTTTTTGTTTGTTGGTGTTTTTGTTTGTTTGTTGTTGGTGTTGTGTTGTGTTGTTGTTGTGTGTTTTGTTTGTGTTGTGTTTTTTTGTGTTGTTGTGTTGTTTTTTTGTTGTGTTGTGTTTTGTTGTTTGTGTTTTGTGTTTGTGTTTGTTTGTTTTGTTGTGTTGTGTTTGTTTTGTTTTTGTTGTTGTGTTTGTTGTTTGTTTTTTTTGTTTTGTGTTTTGTTTTGTGTTGTTTTTTTTGTTGTTTGTTGTTGTTGTTGTGTTTTTTTGTTTTTTTTTGTTTTTCTTTTGTTGTGTGTTGTTGTGTTGTTTTGTTGTTGTTTTTTGTGTGTGTTTTTGTTGTTTGTTTTTTTGTTGTTTGTGTGTGTTGTGTTTGTTGTGTGTTGTTTTGTGTGTGTTGTGTTGTGTTGTTTTGTTGTTGTTTTTGTTGGTTTTTTTTGTGTTGTTGTTTGTGTTTGTTTGTTTGTTTTGTGTTTGTTGTGTTTTGTGTTGTGGTTTGTGTTGTTTTGTTGTTGTTTTGTTGTTTTTGTTGTGTTTTGTTTGTTTTGTTGTTTTGTTTTTTTTTTGTTGTTGTGTTTGTTGTTTTTTTGTGTGTTTGTTTGTGTTGTTGTTTTGTTTGTTGTGTTTTGTGTTTTGTTGTGTTGTTGTTGTTGTTGTTGTTTTGTTGTGTTGTTTGTGTTGTTGTTGTTGTGTGTTGTGTTTGTTGTGTGTTTTGTGTTTGTTGTGTTTTTTGTTGTGTTTTGTTTGTTTTGTTTGTTTTTGTGTTTTGTTTTTTTGTTGTTGTTTTGTTGTGTTTTTGTTGTGTTGTGTGTTGTTTGTTTTGTTTGTTTTGTTTTTTTGTTTTTTTTGTGTTTGTGTTGTTGTGTTGTTTTTGTTTGTGTGTGTGTTTGTTTTTGTTTTGGTTTGTTTGTTTGTTGTTTTGTTGTTTTGTTGTTGTGTTTTTGTTTTGTTGTTTTGTTTTTGTGTTGTTGTTGTTGTGTGTTGTTTTGTTGTTTTTGTGTTGTGTTTTGTTGTTTGTTGTTTGTGTGTTTGTTTTTGTTTTGGTTTTTGTGTTGTTGTTTTTGTTGTTTTTGTTTGTGTGTTGTTTTGTTGTTTTGTGTTTGTTTGTGTTTTGTTGTTGTTTTGTTGTTGTTGTTGTTGTTGTGTTTTTTGTTGTTGTTTGTTGTTGTGTTTGTTTTTTGTTGTTTTTGTTGTTTTTTTTTTTGTTGGTTGTTGTGTTTGTGTGTTTGTTGTGTGTTGTTGTTGTGTTGTTGTTTTTGTTGTGTTTTTTGTTTGTGTGTTGTTGTGTTTTGTTTTTGTTTTTGTTGTTTTGGTTTGTTGTTTGTGTGTTTGTTGTGTGTTGTTGTGTTGTGTTTTGTTGTTGTGTGTGGTGTGTTTTGTGTTGTTTTGTTTTGTGTTTTTGTTTTGTGTTGTTTTTGTTTGTTGTTGTGTGTTGTTTTTGTTTGTTTGTGTTGTTTGTTTTTGTTGTGTGTTGTTTTGTTTTTTGTTGTTGTTGTTTTTTTTGTTTTTTTTTTTTTTTTTTTGTTGTTTGTTGTTTTTGTTTGTTGTGTTTTGTTTTGTTGTGTGTTTGTGTTTTGTGTGTTTGTTTGTTGTGTTGTGTTTTTGTGTTTGTTGTTTGTGTTTGTGTTGTGTTTTGTTTGTTTTGTTGTTTTTGTTGTTTGTTTTGTTGTGTTGTTTTTGTTGTTTTGTTGTTTGTTGTTTGTTTGTTTTTGTGTTGTTTTTTGTGTGTTTTGTTTTGTTTTGTTTGTTTGTTTTTGTTTTGTTTTGTGTTTTTGTTGTTTGTTTGTTTGTGTTTGTTTGTTGTTGTTTTGTGTTGTGTTTGTGTGTTTTGTGTTGTTTGTTTGTTGTTTTGTTTTGTTGTTTTTTGTTTTTGTTTGTGTGTTTTGTTGTTTGTTGTTGTTGTTGTTTTTGTTGTGTTGTGTGTTGTTTGTTTGTTTTGTGTTTGTTGTTGTGTGTGTTGTTGTTGTGTTTTTTTGTTGTTGTTTTTGTGTTTTTTGTTGTTTGTGTGTGTGTTTTGTTGTTTGTTGTTGTTGTTTGTTGTTGTTGTTTTTTTGTGTGTTGTTGTTTGTTTTGTGTTGTGTTTGTTTGTTGTTGTTGTTGTTTGTTGTGTTGTTTTGTGTTGTTGTGTGTTTGTGTGTTTGTTTTTTGTGTTTGTGTGTTGTTTTGTTTGTGTTGTGTTGTTGTTGTTTGTTGTGTTGTTTGTTTTGTGTTGTTTTTTGTTTTTGTTTGTTTGTTTGTTGTTTGTTTTGTTGTTTTTTGTGTGTTGTTGTTGTTGTTTTTGTTTGTTTGTGTTTTTGTTTGTTGTTTGTTTTGTTTGTGTTTTTGTTGTTGGTTGTTTGTGTTTTTTGTTGTTGTTTTGTTGTGTTTTGTGTGTTTTGTTTGTTGTTTGTTTTGTTGTTTGTTGTTGTTGTTTTTTGTATGTTGTTTGTTGTTTTTGTGTTTGTTGTTTTTTTGTTGTTGTGTTTGTTTTTTTTGTTTGTTGTTGTTGTTTGTTGTTTTTTTGTTGTTTGTTTGTTGTGGTTTTTTGTTGTGTGTTGTTGTTTTTGTTTGTTGTTGTGTTTTTGTGGTTGTGTTTGTGTTGTTGTGTGTGTTGTTGTTTTTTTTTGTTTTTGTTTTTTTGTTTGTGTTTTTTTTTTTTGTTTGGTTTTGTTGTGTTTTTGTGTTGTTTGTTTTGTTGTGTTGTGTTTGTTGTTTGTTTGTGTGTTGTTGTTGTTTGTGTTTGTGTTGTTTTTGTTGTGTTTGTTGTTGTTGTGTTTGTTGTTTTTGTGTTGTTTTTTTGTTTGTTTTTTTGTGTGTTTTGTTGTTTTGTTTTGTTTTGTTGTGTGTGTTGTTTGTTTTGTTTTGTTTTTGTTTGTGTTTGTTTTTGTTTGTTTTGTTTTGTTTTTGTTGTTTGTTTGTGTTGTTTTGTTTTTTGTTGTTGTGTTGTTTTTTGTTGTGTTTTTTTGTTGTGTTTTTTGTTTGTTGTTGTGTTGTGTTGTTGTTGTTGTTGTGTTTGTTTTGTTGTGTTTTTTGTGTTGTTTTTGTGTTTGTTGTTTTGTTGTTTTTGTTGTTTTGTTTGTTTGTTTTGTTTTTTTGTTTTGTTTGTTGTTGTGTGTTGTTTTGTTTTGTTTTTGTTTGTTTTGTTGTGTTGTTGTGTTGTTGTGTTTGTGTTTGTTGTGTTTTTGTTGTTGTTTTGTGTTTGTTGTGTTTGTTGTTTGTGTTTTGTTGTTGTTTGTTTTTGTTGTGTTTGTTGTTTGTGTTGTTGTGTTTGTTTTTTGTTTTTGTTTTTGTGTTGTTTTTTGTGTTGTTGTTTGTTTGTTGTTTTGTTTTTTTGTTTTGTTGTTTTTTGTTTGTTTTTTTTTTGTGTTTTGTTGTTGTTGTTGTTGTTTGTGTTGTTGTGTTGTTTTGTGTTTTTGTTGTTGTTTTGTTGTTGTTGTTTGTTTGTGTGTGTGTTTGTTGTTTTGTGTTTTTGTGTTGTTTGTTTGTGTTGTTTTGTTGTTTTGTTTTTGTTGTTATTTGTGTTTGTTTTTTGTTTTGTTTTGTGTTTGTGTTTGTTTTTGTTGTTTTGTCTTTTTGTTTGTGTGTTTTTTGTTTGTTTTTGTTTTGTTTGTGTTTTTTTGTTGTTTGTTGTGTTTGTTTTTTGTTTGTTTGTGTGTTGTTTGTTTGTTTTGTTTTGTTGTTTGTTTTGTTGTTGTTTGTTGTTTGTTGTTTGTTTGTGTGTTTGTTTGTTGTTGTTGTTGTTTGTCTGTTGTTTTTTGTTGTGTTTGTGTTGTTTTGTTGTTTTTTTGTTTTTGTTGTTTTGTTTTTTGTTGTGTTTGTTTTTGTGTTTTTTGTTGTTGTGTTGTGTTTTGTTTGTTTTGTTTGTTGTTTTGTGTTTTGTTGTTTTTTGTTTGTGTTGTGGTTTGTTGTTTTGGTGTTTTGTTTGTTTGTTTTGTGTGTTGTTTGTGTTGTGTGTGTTGTTTTTGTGTGTTTTGTTTTGTGTTTTTTTTGTTTTTGTTGGTTTGTTTGTTTTGTTGTGTTTTTGTGTGTGTTGTTTTTGTTTGTGTGTTGTTTTTTTTGTGTTTGTTGTGTGTTTGTTTGTTGTTTTTTGGTGTTGTTGTTGTTGTGTTGTTTGTGTTGGTTGTTGTGTTGTTGTTTTGTGTTTTTGTTTGTTGTTTTGTTGTTTTGTTTGTTTTTTTGTTGTTGTTTGTTTGTGTTTGTTGTTTTTTTGTTTTTTGTGTTTGTTTTTGTTTTGTTTGTGTTTTGTTGTTGTTTTTTGTTGTTTTGTTTTGTTGTGTTTTTGTGTTTGTTTGTTTTTTGTTGTGTTGTTGTGTTTGTTTGTGTGTGTGTTGTTGTGTGTTTTGTTTTGTTGTGTTTTTTGTTGTTTGTTGTGTTGTGTTTTTTTGTTGTTTTTTGTTTTGTGTGTGTTGTTGTTTTTGTTTTGTGTGTTTGTTGTTTGTTGTGTGTGTTTTTTTGTTTTGTTTTGTTGTTTTGTTTTGTTTGTTTGTTGTTTGTGTGTTTTGTTTGTTTTTGTTTATTGTTTGTTTTTTTTGTTTTTTTTTTGTGTTTTTTTTGTGTTTTTGTTGTGTTGGTTTGTTTGTTTTTGTTTTGTTTTTTTGTTTGTGTTGTGTGTGTTGTGTTGTGTTGTTGTGTGTTTGTGTTGTGTTTGTGTGTGTGTGTTTTTGTTTGTTTGTTTTGTTGTGTGTTGTTGTGTTGTGTTTTGTTTGTTGTTGTTTTTTTTTGTGTTTTGTTTGTTTGTGTGTTGTTGTTTGTTGTGTTTGTGTTTGTTTGTTTTTGTGTTTTGTTGTTTGTTGTTTTTTTGTTGTGTTTTTTTTTGTTGTGTTTTTGTTTTGTTGTTTTTTTGTTTTTTTGTTTTTTGTGTTTTGTTTTGTTTTTTTTTGTTGTGTTTGTTTTGTTTGTTTGTGTGTTGTGTTGTTTTGTGGTTTGTTGTTTGTTTTGTTTGTTGTTTTGTTGTGTTGTTTGTTTTTGTTGTTTTGTGTTTTGTTTTGTTGTTTGTGTGTTGTTTGGTTGTTTGTTGTGTTTTTTGTTTTTTTTGTTTGTTTGTTGTTTTGTTGTTGTTTGTTTGTGTTGTTTGTTTGTTTGTTTTTTGTTTGTTTTGTTTGTTTTTGTGTTGTTTGTTTTGTGTGTTTGTTTGTTTTTTGTTTTTTTGTTTTTTTTGTTGTGTGTTTTTTTTTGTGTTGTTGTTTGTTGTGTGTTTTTTTTTTGTTTGTGTTTTTTGTTTTGTGTTTGTTGTTGTTTTTGTTTGTTGTGTTTGTGTTTGTTGTGTTTGTGTTGTTTGTTTTGTTTTTTTGTGTTTGTTGTGTGTGTTTGTGTTGTTTTGTGTTGTTGTGTTGTTTGTTGTGTTGTTGTTGTGTTGTTTGTTGTTTTGTTTGTGTTGTTTTGTGTGTTGTTTTTTTGTGTTTGTTGTTGTTGTTTTGTTGTTTGTGTTTGTTGTGTTTTTTGTTTGTTTTTTGTGTTGTGTTTGTTGTTTTTTTGTGTTTGTTGTTTGTTTGTTTTTGTTGTTTGTTTGTGTTGTGTGGTTTTGTTTTTGTTTGTTGTTGTTTTTTTGTTGTTGTTTGTTTGTTGTTTGTTTGTGTTTTTGTTGTGTGTTTTTTTGTTGTTTGTTTGTTGTTTGTGTTTGTTTTGTTGTTGTTTGTTGTTGTTTGTTGTGTTTGTTGTGTTGTTTTGTTGTTTTGTTTGTGTGTTGTTTGTTGTTGTTTTGTTGTTTTTTTGTTGTTGTGTTGTTTGTGTTTGTTGTTGTTTTTGTTGTTTTGTGTGTTAGTGGCGAGCGTAACGAAGTGTAGCGAGGTGTTGGGGCTGTAAGATGGTCACTTTTTACTCGCCAGAGAGACACCAATCTTGTAGCGTAGTGTAAGAACATGTAGCGAGGTGTAACCAAGTCTAAAAGTAAAAATTTGTGAAAATTGGAGAAGGGGGTGTAGCGAACGTAACGAAGTGTAGCGAGGTGTAAGGGGCTGTAAGATGGTCACTTTTTACTCGCCAGAGAGACACCAATCTTGTAGCGTAGTTAAGAACGTGTATCGAAGTGTAACCAAGTCTAGGAGTAAAATTTGTGAAAATTGGAGAAGGGGGTGTAGCGAACGTAACGAAGTGTAGCGAGGTGTAAGGGGCTGTAAGATGGTCACTTTTTACTCGCCAGAGAGACACCAATCTTGTAGCGTAGTTAAGAACGTGTATCGAAGTGTAACCAAGTCTAGGAGTAAAATTTTGTGAAAATTGGAGAAGGGGGTGTAGCGAACGTAACGAAGTGTAGCGAGGTGTAAGGGGCGTAAGATGGTCACTTTTTACTCGCCAGAGAGACACCAATCTTGTAGCGTAGTTAAGAACGTGTAGCGAGGTGTAACCAAGTCTAAGAGTAAAATTTTGTGAAAATTGGAGAAGGGGGTGTAGCGAACGTAACGAAGTGTAGCGAGGTGTAATGGGCTATAAGGTGGTCACTTTTTACTCGCCGGAGAGACACCAATCTTGTAGCGTAGTTAAGAACGTGTAGCGAGGTGTAACCAAGTCTAGGAGTAAAATTTTGTGAAAATTGGAGAAGGGGGTGTAGCGAACGTAACGAAGTGTAGCGAGGTGTAAGGGGCTGTAAGATGGTCACTTTTTACTCGCCAGAGAGACACCAATCTTGTAGCGTAGTTAAGAACGTGTATCGAAGTGTAACCAAGTCTAGGAGTAAAATTTGTGAAAATTGGAGAAGGGGGGTGTAGCGAACGTAACGAAGTGTAGCGAGGTGTTAAGGGGCCGTAAGATGGTCACTTTTTACTCGCCAGAGAGACACCAATCTTGTAGCGTAGTTAAGAACGTGTAGCGAGGTGTAACCAAGTCTAAGAGTAAAATTTTGTGAAAATTGGAGAAGGGGGTGTAGCGAACGTAACGAAGTGTAGCGAGGTGTAAGGAGCCGTAAGATGGTCACTTTTTACTCGCCAGAGAGACACCAATCTTGTAGCGTAGTTAAGAACATGTAGCGAGGTGTAACCAAGTCTAAAAGTAAAATTTGTGAAAATTGGAGAAGGGGGTGTAGCGAACGTAACGAAGTGTAGCGAGGTGTAAGGGGCTGTAAGATGGTCACTTTTTACTCGCCAGAGAGACACCAATCTTGTAGCGTAGTTAAGAACGTGTATCGAAGTGTAACCAAGTCTAGGAGTAAAATTTTGTGAAAATTGGAGAAGGGGGTTGTAGCGAACGTAACGAAGTGTAGCGAGGTGTAAGGGCTGTAAGATGGTCACTTTTTACTCGCCAGAGAGACACCAATCTTGTAGCGTAGTTAAGAACGTGTATCGAAGTGTAACCAAGTCTAGGAAGTAAAATTTTGTGAAAATTGGAGAAGGGGGTTGTAGCGACGTAACGAAGTGTAGCGAGGTGTAAGGGCGTAAGATGGTCACTTTTTACTCGCCAGAGAGACACCAATCTTGTAGCGTAGTTAAGAACATGTAGCGAGGTGTAACCAAGTCTAGGAGTAAAATTTTGTGAAAATTGGAGAAGGGGGTGTAGCGAACGTAACGAAGTGTAGCGAGGTGTAAGGGGCTGTAAGATGGTCACTTTTTACTCGCCAGAGAGACACCAATCTTGTAGCGTAGTTAAGAACGTGTAGCGAGGTGTAACCAAGTCTAAGAGTAAAATTTTGTGAAAATTGGAGAAGGGGGTGTAGCAAACGTAACGAAGTGTAGCGAGGTGTAATGGGCTATAAGGTGGTCACTTTTTACTCGCCAGAGAGACACCAATCTTGTAGCGTAGTTAAGAACGTGTAGCGAGGTGTAACCAAGTCTAGAAGTAAAATTTTGTGAAAATTGGAGAAGGGGGTGTAGCGAACGTAACGAAGTGTAGCGAGGTGTAAGGGGCTGTAAGATGGTCACTTTTTACTCGCCAGAGAGACACCAATCTTGTAGCGTAGTTAAGAACGTGTAGCGAGGTGTAACCAAGTCTAGAAGTAAAATTTTGTGAAAATTGGAGAAGGGGGTGTAGCGAACGTAACGAAGTGTAGCGAGGTGTAGGGGCTGTAAGATGGTCACTTTTTAGCAAAGTTTAACCAAGTGTGGAGAATTTAATTTTCTTGAAAATTGGAGGGACAGGGGGCTTAAGAATGTAGCTGCGTTTGCATGATGTTAATTCAAGTAATACAACAAAAAGTACAGAGTGTTGTTAAAAATGTTTACCAAATTACTCGAACATATTTAATTTTAAAAATTGTCACTTGTATAGTGCCCTGTAGCCTCTATAGAGAACCCTTTTTTAGATTATTCAAATAACAAAAAATTCCCCAAAACGTCATTCTTTCTTCTTCGATCAAAACCCTCGATCTAAAGTAAATTCTGTAACCTTCGTACGAAGCTATTTAACCTCGCGAAGGCATGGCACTGTGAAGCTCACCGAGCACTGGCACATACGTAATTATTAACAAAAACACTTCATATAGTACGCAAATACAAACACAGCAACTAACTTATACATCGGTAAATTGTGAAACAGATAGCCTTCCGACAGTGAGTGCATAAATTGGTTCTTAAGTATCGATGCCCTTATATTATCAGGAAGAGCATTTTCAATAAGGCATATTTTTGTCAGAAAACACTGATAGTTTCATCAAAATTTGTGACATAGAGCAGCTTTTGAAAAGGATATTATTGTATTATTGCTGTGTGACAGTGATTAACTTGAACAGGATAAAATCATCAAAGTAAACCGCGTATATAAAGAAATGTCATCTTTATCAAGAACAACAAGTGGAACTGAATTAACGCGCAGTGGTCGTCGCACTGCGCATGCTCCTGAGGGCCCCCCCCCCCCCTTGTTGACAACATATCCGAGAATGCCGCATGAGGTTACGGGTTGATTATTATGTTTGCGATATTGTCGATAATATGGCGGCTGATTTGTCACAAGCATACCACCTTTCCAAATCTAACACGCAATAAAAGGTCAATTAATCTAAATTAAATATCTTCTGAATATTGAACAGTAATTACACGATGGATTGAGATCACATTTGATCATGATTTCCTTGAATCAGTTGAATGGGGCTCGCTCGAGCCATGGAGCTGAGTGTACGTCAACGCGGTGACCTTCTCCATTATCGAAGCAACAACACCTCCCTTGTGCTGCTCTGGCTTGCCGATCATGGTCTTGAGTGTAATTTTTGTGTTTAGGCATTGTGCTTGTTCCTGGTCTTCATATATATACAATGTTGATCATTTTAGTGATGCATTTTTACTGTGCTGTACATAGCATTGTGTACAACCAGCGTGACCGCGCGATCAAACCCATTTGTTCACTGTGACTGCGTGCAGTAAACTCAGCGACATAATGTGCAGAGTGTCTCAATGTTCGTAGCCTTACATGAGTTTATAGATAGAAATACACCACTGAAGTTCGTTTCCGATCTTAATATTTTACTATTGCATGATGTTGAGTCTTACAAAGGCGTTAACAAAGTGAGGGACCGCCCCATCTCACTCAAATTGAAGTTGGCAAGACTTATGTGTACAAACATTTATGTTTATAAACAAAAAAATCGCGCACGGGCAGCGCGACGACCACGCACTGCGCTTTAAATTTCCTAAATACCACTCATACGTCATGAATCGGCTCTTCAATATATTTCATTTGCAATTTACTCAAACAATGACAATGAGAATGCAACATCGACGATGGACAGAGAGACAGACACTGAACAAATTAGGAAAATACATGTACAGCTGTTTTGCAGTAAAACAACGAAAACATCAATAAGCATCAGATCAGAGTGCCATGCATCAAAAGATGAAACTTCTCTATAAAATCATAAACATTGCGGAAGGTGGTACACGGATCGGTATTAGCTGTTCAGTGTTTCCTTACCTGCTCAGTGTCTGTTTTCTCTGAAACAACAGCACTCAATAGCTTGAAATTTAATTTTAAAGTGTACATGCAGGTTTGGCCTATGACAGTTTTTCTGAGATATTAATGTTATGGCTCAAGAAATATGAAATTGAGTTCGAACAAGAAAAGAATTAATAAAAAAGCCAAAACTACCCGACCAAGATTTGTTTACATTTTCCCAAAATATAGCCTTACTGGGTGGCAAACCTAAGTTGTTTAAGGAAAAGCCAAGTTGATCAATTGGTATACAACTAAACATAGGGAGTGATCGCTCTATGACTTTAAAATTTTGTCATTGTTTTTATGTTGTGTTGTGCTAGTTTGCTGAACCAAGTTGATGACATAACTACAAACATAATCCAAACATAATCCTAATAGTAATAAAACATTCTAAAATAAGAAAGTATTTTCGCTGTAGTCTTAATGACGTATGAGCAAACTGTCGATGCAAACAGCATTTTCATCTTTTTGTGTCCAAAAAATTTAATTTGATCCTAAAAAGGGCTGAAAACATACTCAATTCCGTACAACTTAAAATTATAAAGGTGGGTTGATATTGTCAACTGAGGGAATGGAAGGGATAGGAACAGGAATACCCGTGGTGTGCCGAATATGACTCCGTTCTACGACTAGGGCGATGTTCGGCCTCTGAAATAAACCATTTCATAAACAGTTGAAATATATGTGAGATGACAACTTTCACACCTCGGGTAGCATTCATTGGTTAACCGATCGACCGGTAAGTTATATGGTGACCAGCTTCTTTGATAATGAGTCATGCTGTCGAGCGTCTGCAATGTCGCATTTGTCGTAGAAAACGCGATACAATCTATACAAATAGAAATAGAAATTAGGCTAATCATCAATTTTCAAACATTTCTTCACGTTGATGAAGCGCACTTTGGCCCTTTCGAAATGAACAAGTTTTCAACGCCGGTGAAACTATGAGAAATTGGTAAAAAACTCTTGTGAAGATGGTACTTTGCGGACAGTCAGTATTTTCATATACAAATGTCATTGTAAATGATAGTTATCTTAGAAAAGTGCCTATTTTCATTGATGTTAGGTAACTTTGTGTGATGCCGATCACCTTTCAAAACTGCAAGTGGGAATTCGCGACTGCAATCTTATTTCCAATTTGCCATTTTCCGACTTCCTATTTGAGTTTAGGCGTTGTCTATGCTAAGAAGAGGCGGAGCACGAGACGAGTTATCATGACAACTAGATTGATGTCTAAGCATTCCCGCAAATATTACGATTAAGCTAATCACAATTTCATGAATGTTTCATCGTTACATTTCCGGCACTTCGCCACCTAATTATGAATCAGCCTATTCCAGACAGTTTTCATATTGGAAGTTTATCCGATATAAATGAAAGGATTGACATGATTGAATTGTTCATTTTCGCCACAATGCTCATGCAACTTCTCCGGTGCAAAATTAATATATGAAGTTGATCAACGGGCCGCGGTCTATCATTTCGTTAAAATACTAGCGCTCCTTTCGTACCTTATTACGGTGATGAGGGAACTTATAAATTGTACATATTTTAGAAATATATTTTTACTCTACCCCAAATGGGATTCGAACCCCCACACACTCACGGCAACATCGCCTAGCTGCTAGGCCTCACACAAAACCAGTCGGCTACCGTTTCCAAGAACATTAATTTAAATAATTTTATTCAGCCACAGGAAGTTTTCCTATCTTGAAATGCCATGACGGTCAAGATATTTAACATCGAGACTGTAAAGATGTTCACCTTGACTGAGTTCCTGCTGCTCCTCCCGGTTTACGTTGAACCGTTGGCTGTCGAAATTGAGATGCCAACACTCCGCTGTAATCATCTGCTGAGCGGTAATATCCAACAAAAAATCAAGTCTGCGAAAGTTGAAACATTAATTGACTTGCGGGAGATCAGACTTGTAGTCAAAACGGATGACACCACACTAGATCCAAGCACACCTGATAGCCACCACACTGGTTGATATTATTAGTGATATATGTCAACGTCATTGTTTGGTTCAATCTGATTGGCTGTTTCGAGGTGTCCATTATTACGTTCCGGAGGAATTCCCAATAGACCACGCCTAAACTCTGATAGAAATTAGGATATGGTTGACTTTTGGAAAGTAAGAAAATAATCAGGTGTTAGCTAAGCAGCATTTGAAAAAGATATGATTTTCAAATATTGAATGAAGTTTTCAAAGCATAATTAACACGATTGGAACTAAATTGGGATAATTGGATTGGCAGAATTTCTCAAGAATTTTAGAAATTTCTCTAATTTTACACCATATTTGCTTGAAATCTTTAAAATTTTATACACAATTTACGATGCTGTTGAAATCTTATGAGTAAGAATCAGTGCATGATAGTATCTAATGCAATATTCTTCACAACATATGAACAATACTCACATTTGGATGAAAATATGAGAGTTTGTCTGTAGTTTCTTCATTACTGAAACACTAGTAATAATGTCAGTTTGTCATTTTTCCTCGACCAAAATGAAGCTTTTCGATTGATTTACAGTTAAGTCAGTCAGGGTCTTTTAAAATGTGCCCTGACTCAATTTTATGTTTATAAAGCCTTAAATTCATGAAAAAGTCAGGGCATTTCAAAAGTGCCCTGACTCAAAATTCGTCAATTAGAGAAATTTTAAGCATTTTGTCTCGTTTCTTCAGTACTTTTACACAAAAATGAACTTATTTTCATAAAAATGAATCAAATAAAAGAGGTATGCAATAATCGTTGTGTTTTCGTTGTTTTGTCCGATGAGAACAATATTTCAAATTTTACACTATTCTATCATTTTGTAAACGTTCAGCTGTAAAATTTCGATTTCGTTACCTTTTCCTAATAATTACTCTCATCCAATTTTCCCAAATTAGTTCAAATCGTGTTAATTCTGATTTGCCGCAATGTACCATCCTCACCAGTCCTTTTCCCTATTTCTCACACTTTAACTTGTGGCAAAATTTAATATATTTAGAAAAAGGCTGAAATGCTCTTCATCTGCTCGCCTAAAATATTTTAAATTAAATTTTGATAATTACCCTTCATTTTATTTTTTTAATTGAATAGCTACATTAGAAAATGAACTGACTGCAAAGTTCCACGGATTCGCTACTCGGCGCGCTTGCCCTTTTTCTTTCTTTCGTTTAACATGATACACAGTAAACCGGCCGTTACAATTTCCATTTGCACTTTTAAATGGTTTTCAAACCTATACACTCAGAGTCTAGCCTTGCGTTTAGCCGAGCGTCGTCAGTGGGTTAGAAAAACGAAGTATGGTCTCCGTTCTTTCGAGTTGACAAGCAACCTTGCTATTTTAGTTGTACAATAAAAACGGCTTTTGTTCCGTTTTTTCATGTAAGATTTACACCCTCAGATACGCATCATGTGTAAGGGATAAGGCGAATATAATATTTGTTTCTTGCGTTATTCAAGTTGGAGGATGTAGCCCCAATGTTTTCGCCAATAAAAGCGTCAATGTTTCTGTAACGTTGGCTCAAGCAACGAGTTTTCATTCATTTGTTCAACCATAGAGAAACATGAATAGTCTATGGGAGGGTTATATTGGTAGTACATGTTACGGTGTCTTCTCGCTTCCTTCTTTCACGTCAATGGGCCATCTATGGATTTACTTATTAATTACTTTGTCGCTGTTCAGACATTTAAAATAATGAATGGTTTTTCACCTGATTATTTACAGTTTCCACGTTTTTAGATGTATCATTTCAATACTCGGAGTTCTGGCAACGCTGATTTGTACATTCCAACTTTTCAGACAGCAGCTAGATATGTAGTTTGTATAACGTACTTCTACAATCGGATATAGTATTCCTTCATCTATATAGGAATACCGAAAGTTTGCCACAGTTCAAAGCGCAGTTACGTAGTTTTGTAAATGATAAGTTTAAGAAAAAAGGCTTCGATTAGATTTCATTTGTTATTGTTAACTTTCGTATTTTATATTAATTAAAGTCAAATTTTGTATTTTCCTTATCTTTGCACTCGGAAGTCTCTGATGTAAATTATGATTTCAAATGGCAGAAAATGTAAAATATGTAAACTATTTACAACCTTGATACACATAAACATCGATCTCGTCATCCCTGAGAGAGAGAGAGAGAGGAGAGAGAGAGAGAGGAGGAGAGAGAGAGAGAGAGAGAGAGAGAGAGAGAGAGAGAGAGAGAGAGAGAGAGAGAATCGAAAAACCTATGGAATATACTTGTTGGAGACCAAACCTGCTAAAATCACCTTCAGCTTTGCTATTTCAATACCAAATACAGTTTTAAATTACCATATAAAATGCTTACTAAATAACCACATTGTATACTCTATGTTCCTGAAGGTATAAAATAAGAACAAGTTTTTTCACAGTATTTATTAATTTTTTCACGTCATCACAATCTGAATATATGATGGTACTGCACTCAATGAAATTTCATGCCAAATTTCAACCAGCATCGGAAGTGATTGTTGTAGGGATATTTTACCAAGATCGACAAAGAAAAATAATAAAAATATCAGAATTGTTTATCTCATTCTAACATGCAATGTATGTATGAGAACATTTGTAGGGATTTACAAACCCAATTTCCAATCAATACAACGAACTATTTTCCCGTCAAAAATTCCGAAAAAAAATTCACAAAAACACAAAATTGAAGATATTTCTCTGAAGCTAGAGCCTCTTATGTTATATGGAGAACTTTTTGTGACATATTTGTTGATGAAGGAGGACATCTTTGACAACCATTCCAGGCTAGCCTGACCAAAAATGGCAAAAATAGCTGCAAAAATACTTGATTACATATGTCATCATAATTTAAGATCATCCATGGGAATATGTCTACTGAATATCAAAGTTATCAGACGAGTACTTTTTGAGAAACAATTATTTAAACCAAAAATGACAAAAATTTTCCCCAAAATACAAATAGTGGATATCATCAGACTTTCAATACATCACATTTCGATTAAGCTTATGAACTATTATACCAAATATCAAAGATATCATATGAGTAGTTTTTTGACCAAAAATTTGGAGAAAATGCCCAAATATTACCACAAGAGATTTCACTACAATTTGGAAAAACTTGACTATAGTCATCCCATGGAACATAGATACCAACTTTCAAAGCAATCGGACAAGCCGTCTCGGGGAAATTTTTTGACTAAACACTGAAAAAAAACAAGTCATTGACAATGACATAGTCCCCACTTGTAATAGGAGTATTAGTCTTGATGGGGCAGGGGAATGTGGTCATTAAGAAGTATCACTGGAGTGTATATGTGAGATCTATGGGCACATAGGTCTATGTCGTTGTTCCAATTTGAAACATGAGGCATGTCTAAGTTGTGGTTCTAAATCGGGAAAAAAGATCAGACCTCTAGCTGTATTGGCCAGCCAAGAAATACATATGTGCATAATAAATGAGGTACAAGATGTGACATCTGAAGGTCTAACTCCTATCAAAATTGGAGGGTATAGAACTTGCAGTTACTGAGTTATGCAATATATATATATATATATAGATAGATAGATATAGATATATATATATATGTATAATCAAGGTCAAAGGTCATCGAGGTCACGTGACATTTTCAAAAAAAAACTATATTGCTAATTAATCCCTACATGCCAAAAATCAGACCTCTAGCTCGCCCAGAATTAGATATGTACATAATTAATGAGGTACAGTATGTGCCGTCATAAGGTCTCCCATCATACCAAATATGAAGGGTGTACCACTTGTGGTTACTGAGTTATTGACAAATATGTATATTTCAGGTCAAAGGTCATTGAGGTCACCTGACATTTTGTCAAAAAAATTGTATTGCTAAGTTATCCCTTTATACCAAAAATCAGACATCCAGCTCTATTGGCTCGCTCAAAATTAGATATGCGCATAATTAATGAGGTACAATATGTGGCGTCATAAGGTGTCCCATCACACCATATATGAAGGGTGTAGCACTTGTGGTTACTAAGTTATGGACAAATATGTATATTTCAGGTCAAAGGTCACTGAGGTCACGTGACATTTTGTCAAAATATCTGAGATATCTGCGTGAACGGATGGACAAACAGATGGACGAACGGACTGACACGACCCAATCTATAAGCCCCCTTGACTTCATCAGGGGGGACTAAAAACTGTGTCACTCCATCCTTTTTGCAATATGAATACGATGAGAAACTAAATTTTTATTTTTCTTGGCCTTATACATGGGAGTCTATGTAGAACTGCTGTATACATGGGAGTCTATGGAGAGCTGCCTTATACATGGGAGTGTATGGAGTTGTAAACTAAAAAGTCCTCTAACACGGCCAAATTTGATTGCATTGTGAAACAAATCGACATGCATCTGTATGGGGTAGGGTACTGTCCTTGTGCAAAGTTTGAAAGAAATTGACCAGGGCATGTCTGAGATATCTGCGTTAACGGACGGACGCACAGACGGACGCACTGACAGACTGACGGACAGACATGACCCAATCTATGAGTCCCCCCGGACTTCGTCTGTGGGGACTAATAATCCCAAAAATGCAAACATACATGTTTCACCTCAATTTGTACACTCCTTACTCTGTAACTTACTTAGTATACCTAAAGGAACCTGCGTACACCACGTTTCAACCAATATGACCTAAGGTTACAGAGTTTTAGCAAGCTGCCGCATTTTTCCTTATTCCCCTACTTTGCATATTTTTGGCACTGACATTTGAACATGTTCTCAACTACACCCTTGGTGCACCTGTACGTGAAATGCTAAGATGGTAGGTGCTGCGGTTTAGGAGTTTCTAATCTTAATTGACATACATACACACACACACACGCACACACACACAAACACAAACACACATACAGACATACATACATACATACATACATACACAGATATGCAAATGAACTGATTCATCTTATGAGATAACCTCTCATTGATTTTATACATATACCAAATGTGAGGTAAAAATGTTTCTGTTTCCTGAAAACCATGACTTTTTGAATTTAAAAAAAACTGAAAATCTTAAGAAATTGCAATAAATTTGCCTGTTTTAATTGAAAAATTCAACAAGTGACATTCCACACTGAAAGATCTACATCTGTACATCATTTTTTAGGAACTATGCTACGACTGTTATCAAATTTGATGCAGTATTTCTTAACTTATTACGCTTATAAGTAAAACATTAAATATGCAAATTAGACCATAATTATCATGATACCGGTAAATGTCTTTGCACACTATTACAGGACTAGATTTTGTAAACTTTGGAGAATTTCTAAACACATTATCTTAATTATGAAAATTCATCAAATATGCAAATTAGCAATTTATTGACTTAACACTGCTAAATGCCATTGCACACTATGGTAGTCCTGGGAGATCAACATCTGTTCCACATTAGTCAAATTTGATGCAGGATTCCTTACATTACACTTATCATAAATATTCATTAAATATGCAAATTAGCAATTAATTGACAAAATACTGATGTAAATCTTTGTCTGTTATCAGAGTTGTGTGACCAACACCAGTACTAAATTTCATCACCATCTTTCTAGAAACCTAGCTTTTTCAAAATTCACTAATCATGCAATTTAGTACTAATTATTCACGCCAGGCCAAAAACAATGGTTTTGCATATGTATTTCATAGTTTTATGTCCTTGTACCAAGTATGAAAAGAATTGGCTCAGGCATGTCTGAGATACCTGCATGCACAAATGCACAGACTCATGCAACCATAAGTCCCTCACTGAACTTACCTCCGTGGGACTAAATGTGTGTACACAATACAACAAGACCTCTAATATGTGATATTTCTTTGAAAAAATATCATATTGAAAATATAGTTTTACTGTACATAGAAAGATAACTGATATTTTTTTGGAGAATATACATTTTCATGACATGTAAATGTTTACTTAAATTTTCCTTGAAAACATTATGCTTTCTATGATAAAATTATCATAATCACTGCATGAAAACCCAATAATTCAGATAAATTCACATTAATGAGTTGCCTGTATTATAGTATAATACACGTGAATTCACATGAATCCACATGAATACAGGCTTGCTGAATACAAAAAATTGATTCTTGACTGTATTCATCTGTATATGCACTCTTCAGCTAAAATACAGGCAATAATCCATGTTAATACAGTAAGTATTAAAGGGTTTTTATGCAGTGAATATCTCTGACACATTGAAATTGGTGGGATTCAAGATTGATCAACTTGCCATTTGGCACAGTGTATGAATGTGATATTCAAGATGGCTTACATCTATTTGAATATATTCCAATACATTTTAAAAAAACACCAGAGACACTCATACCCGGTACATCATCCTACGATATGACAGAGACAGAAATACATGTTATGCTGTATAAAAGCTTGTTAGGAGGTTTTATTTACCATTAAAATATCTGTATTACATTGTAAAAGAGTGATACACAATCAAGCAAGTGTTCTTACATATGCAGGCCTTGGAAAAAACTAACATATATTTTCCTTGATTACAAAGGTTACAAATGCAATGTAATTTTAACTACTGGAGGAATCAATTAAATCTTACATATATGAGGAAGTTTCAAGTATACATCAGTGTACAGCTGATATAATGTCAATCCTGCCAATTGGGGATGAGATCATTATCCCATGTAAATCAGCATGCGGTATTGTCATAAAAGTCTTTACTGTGTAACAAGAGGATTTCACGATACACAGCTTTAATACTTGGCTGCATATTTTTACAGGCATACCAATGAGAACATAAAGCCTAAGACTGATCATTGTACATAATCTGAAATATTCTGAGGAAAATGATGCATCATACCTATAGCTGCATAAAACAGGTTCACAAAGTTTCTGTTCTCAAATATGTTGCTTTTAACCAACTGAACTGGGGTCCACTAGACATATTCAAAGTATTGGTTGTTATGTTGTAAAGTTGGTTGTAAAGTGACCTAGTGACTGACAGAGCCCTGCTGTGGAGTCCAGAGAACAACTATGTGTGACAATGTGTTGGTATGTACCTGTCGGTTTCAGTGGGTGTTTTTCCAAGGATTTGGAAAGGTGGGACACTGTGATCTATGATGGTTAAAATAGGGGGGGGTCACTGAGTGAGTGAAGCACAGCAAAGTCACAGAGGAAGAAATGTAGTGGAGGGCTTTTTCCAATTGACAATTGATGTCATGAATACATTCATTTCTAAACAACATGGAAACTCTCTTTTTATGGTTTGTGACATATTGGTAGCATTAAAAGTTCTCATTTGTAAGCAAGTGAAATGGCAGTGGATAGAGCTCAGCTGTGTTATGTAGAGTGTAGAGACTATTTCTGACACTTATTGATGAAGAGGGTGGGAAATCTTTGCTAGCTCATTTCAGGACAGCTGTAAAATTCACAATGTCACATTAAGATCATCCCTAAGAACATGTCTGCCAAATATCGAAGCTATCAGATGAGTAACTTTTGAAACACAAATATTTGACCAAAAATGGCAAAAATGACCAAACAATACGAAAATTGAAGATTTCATCAAATTTCAATATATCACACTAAGACAACGCCTAGGAACCTGTATACCTAATATCAAAGGCATCAGACAAGTAGTTTTTGAGAAACTCATTTTTTGACCAAAAATGGCAAAAATTGACCAAAAAATACGAAAATTGAAGATTTCATCAAATTTCAATATATCACACTAAGACAACCCCTAGGAACCTGTATACCTAATATCAAAGGCATCAGACAAGTAGTTTTTGAGAAACTCATTTTTTGACCAAAAATGGCAAAAATTGACCAAAAAATACGAAAATTGAAGATTTCATCAAATTTCAATATATCACACTAAGACAACCCCTAGGAACCTGTATACCTAATATCAAAGGCATCAGACAATTAGTTTTTGAGAAACACATTTTTTGACCAAAAATGGCAAAAATAGCACCAAAAAAACAAATTGCAGATTTCGATATGGGGCAGGATGCGCTTACTATTTTCGAAACACCTGACATCACTTCTTGGTCTTTTGGCCAGAGGTCCATATATCTTTCTTTCATGAATTTGACTTTGTTTGTACCGTCTATTTACTGTCTGTTCTGTGCTGTTTTGTGTCTATGTTTACAACTATTGTCTTACAAATTTTGACCTAGTGTTATTGGATTATGGATTGGTATGATTGCGATTATTCAATATATCATATTAAGTTTATCTGTAGGAACCTGTATACCAAATATCAAAGCTGTCAGATGAGCGGTTTTGATGAAATAAAGTTTTGACCAAAAATGACAAAAAAATTCCTTAAAAATACAGATTTGCATATGTCATCACAATTTGAACAAATCTAAGTTGGGTTATCCCTAGGGATCTGTATACCAAATAATAAAGCTGTCTGACCAGCGGTTATGAAGAAGAAGATTTTTTACCAAAAACACCTTTTTTTGGCACTAATTTGGATATTTTCAACAATATCGAAAAATTGAAAAAATTGGTTTCTCAAAATCATATTTTTCATCTACACAACAAATATCAAATCAGTAAGTATGGCGGTTCTCAAGATATTTGAGAGGAAGGACGCCTCACAATTAGACATACATATACATACATACATACATACATACAGACAGACGCCGGACGGATACCCATCCCAATAGCTTCTATAGACTATAGTAGCTAAAGATAAGCTCATTCACACTAACTGCAGAGCTAAAATAGAATTTAACAATTTGATTCCATGTCTGTTCTTTTTAAAGTTATATTCCTTGGAATACAAGTAAACAAGTAATGATAACATATATACTTGTAAATTTCTATTTTTCATAAACTTGTCCGACTGCTAAAGGTGTGCTTGTGATTTTCTGATAACATGAATTTTTACTTATTGCAAGCAATAGTTTTGATCTCCAAAGCAAGCTTCAGATGTAGTTTTGAGCTTTTGCTCTTGATAATGGAATGGGACTTCATGTACTGTATTCACGAGTTAGTCCAATTTGCAATAATCTGCAACATAAATCTCTGTACCCTGTCCACAAGTTGACATTGCCTGAAATCCATATCGAACAAGCTTGAAGATATATCTCCTTGGAAGCCATCATTGTTTACAGCCTGGGGGGGGAGGGTCAGAGGAATGTGAAGGGGGTCACTCAAAATATTGAAAGCTATAAGGGGGGTTACTCAAAATGTTGAGAGAAAGAAGGCGGTTACTCAATTTTTGGTGCAAAATGTATTGAAACACGTACCTCTCAGATTGCACTACTTCACACATCAATTTCTACAAATTTTTACTCAGTAAAATTACACATTGAAAACACCTCTGAGATTACGCCAAACTGCACCAATGCACACTACAATTTCTCAAATTTTTCCATGCAAGGGAGAGGAGCAAGCCCGTCGGACACTTTCCCCATCAGCCTTCCGCATGTTCTTCAATCAGTACTTTCAAAGTCTACCCCATCAGATATCCCAGTGAGGACCCTGTTATGATACCCATCAATATTAAACAATACTGTATGTGGTTGTATACTGGTTATGTGTGACCTTTGACATCTATGTTTGTTGTGACTTTGAATTTTATTTTGTTGGTTTCACCTTTTCAACCGTCATGAGATCAATGATTATCTAGCAGGGTACACTAGGATTTGAATGGTCTTTAGTTTTGCTGTATTTATGTAAATTATAGAAATAAATGTATTGAAATTTAAGTTTTCAAAAGTGAGTTTGTGTGGGGGGGGGGTTCAGTCAAAATTTCCATGTAAGAGAGGGGGGTTACTCAAATTCATCATGGTTTGGGGGGGCGGGTACTTGAAATTTTAGTTTCCGACAAAAGTCCTCCACCATCCCCACCTCCCCCCCACCCTCTAGGCTGTAAATAATGACAGCTCCCGATGAAATTTGGGCTGCAGTGTAGCTGTATCTTTTTGATGAATTTTTCACAAATTTTTTAATATCAACTCTAGTTTCTTGTTCTTCTTCTGAAAGCTTACTGGGAAACAAAGTACCTATATATATCATACATGTGCACATTGCAATGTTATTGATCAGTATATGTAAATCCGGGTCCTGATTGACATGTATACCTCTGGAGCAGAAAAAGTGATAATGGAATGTTTATAAACAATCATCACAAGTGACAATTACCTACAGGTTTGTTATTATACATGTACTACAGAGATCACCATGATACTCAGGGTAGGCATGAAATAATAATTGTGTTTTCTCAGTGCTCTGAAAGTTGAATTTTTCCTCTCTTTGAGCTGGACTACCTTAAACAGGTTTGTGTACTAGCTGTAATATGATGATGCTTAGTATTGCGGGTTATATCTGTTAAGTTGCCCACTGTTTGTCTGTGGTAGGTGTAGTGGTTTAGGAGTTGTTGATCCTAACATACATGTACATACAATCTGTGTGCTGAGCAGTGTAAGGGTTCACGTCTCTCCACCATACTGACTAATAGGAAATCCTCTACCAAATGGAGGTGCAATCCCACTGTCTTCATCTTGAGACAACTGTCCCTGGTAGTTGGTTCCTTTCTTTGCTTGGTAAAATGCTGCCTTGAAGTCGCTTTTGGATTTATCCTGCTTCCTCTTCTGCATGGATATACACACCTGTTCCCTAACATAGTAATAATAATAAACTCATGGAAGACAGTCATGGACCAATCATGGAAGATAAAACATATAATTTCTCTTCACAAAAAGTTAGTTTATTTGTGTGTTAAATATCAAAGAATGCTTGTGTAAAAAAATACAAATAAATTTATTTTTCTCTCCGCGATATGCATATTTCTCTAACGTAGACATCTCAACCACACCGTTTTCTTCTTGCTCAACCAATGTCCTGCGCAGTTTAAGAATGAGAATTGCTGTAACATGTATGCTGTGTATAGTATCTGGATGGATTAGTGTTAAGCTGATGCACCTACATATTTGCTGCTGGCAATGTCAATTAAAATACAGAAATGTATCAGTGAACCTGTGTTTCTAATTAGTATTCTTGTAATCGTAAACATGCTAGCTATATAAAGACAACTAATATAAAACACTTTGTGCAAGTTACAAGATACCAGTTCCAGCACATCTTTGCAACAACCACTTGTGTATATATACTTGGGAGTAAGGACTGAAAAGGAAAAAATTTACCTGTTGTTTGATCATTCCATTCATCTTTCATTGTAAATGTCATGGCAAAGTCCAATCCAAAGCCCTCCACTTTGTCTTTAATGCTCTTTGTCAAGGTCAATGGTATTTCTCATCCTTGATATTGCGCAGCATTCACTGCTGATCCTGAATTGTAAACACATAGACTCATGATTACTAACTCTTTAAATGACAATGATAACCGGAATGATTAAAATACATTTGATGATGGGATGTTAATGAATTGCAAACACTCATAATGTCCTTAACCCTAATATGATGATAAGCATTACACACATGTAAACATTCTAAATAAGATGACCCAGGTCTATCCATAATACAATTACTCAGCATCGCAGGTGACCCCGGTCAACCATCAACAAACACATGTACACGCTATGGAGATGATCCTGGGCAATCCAGAATACAAATACAGGTACAGATTATTGAAGATGATCCAAGCCTATCCTGAATACAATTACAAATACAGGTACAGTGTTTTATTGAAGACGATCCAAGCCTTTCCTGAATACAATTACAAATACAGGTACAGTGTTTTATTGAAGATGATCCAAGCCTATCCTGAATACAATTACAAATACAGGTACAGTGTTTTTATTGAAGATGACCCAGGCCTATCCTAAATACAATTACACATACAGGTACAGTGTTTTTATTGAAGATGATCCAAGCCTTTCCTGAATACAATTACAAATACAGGTACAGTGTTTTTATGAAGACGATCCAAGCCTATCCTGAATACAATTACAAATACAGGTACAGTGTTTTTATTGAAGACGATCCAAGCCTTTCCTGAATACAATTACAAATACAGGTACAGTGTTTTTATTGAAGATGATCCAAGCCTATCCTGAATACAATTACAAATACAGGTACAGTGTTTTTATTGAAGATGATCCAGCCTATCCTGAATACAATTACAAATACAGGTACAGTGTTTTTATTGAAGACGATCCAAGCCTTTCCTGAATACAATTACAAATACAGGTACAGTGTTTTATTGAAGATGATCCAAGCCTATCCTGAATACAATTACAAATACAGGTACAGTGTTTTTATTGAAGATGACCCAGGCCTATCCTGAATACAATTACATATACAGGTACAGTGTTTTTATTGAAGATGACCCAGGCCTATCCTGAATACAATTACAAATACAGGTACAGTGTTTTTATGAAGATGATCCAAGCCTATCCTGAATACAATTACAAATACAGGTACAGTGTTTTTATTGAAGATGATCCAAGCCTATCCTGAATACAATTACAAATACAGGTACAGTGTTTTTATTGAAGATGACCCAGGCCTATCCTGAATACAATTAAAATACAGGTACAGTGTTTTTATTGAAGATGATCCAAGCCTATCCTGAATACAATTACAAATACAGGTACAGTGTTTTTTATGAAGATGATCCAAGCCTATCCTGAATACAATTACAAATACAGGTACAGTGTTTTTATTGAAGATGATCCAAGCCTATCCTGAATACAATTACAAATACAGGTACAGTGTTTTTATTGAAGATGATCCAAGCCTATCCTGAATACAATTACAAATACAGGTACAGTGTTTTATTGAAGATGACCCAGGCCTATCCTGAATACAATTACAAATACAGGTACAGTGTTTTATTGAAGACGATCCAAGCCTTTCCTGAATACAATTACAAATACAGGTACAGTGTTTTTATTGAAGATGATCCAAGCCTATCCTGAATACAATTACAAATACAGGTACAGTGTTTTTATTGAAGATGATCCAAGCCTATCCTGAATACAATTACAAATACAGGTACAGTGTTTTTATTGAAGATGACCCAGGCCTATCCTGAATACAATTACAAATACAGGTACAGTGTTTTTATTGAAGATGATCCAAGCCTATCCTGAATACAATTACAAATACAGGTACAGTGTTTTTATTGAAGATGATCCAGCCTATCCTGAATACAATTACAAATACAGGTACAGTGTTTTTATTGAAGATGATCCAAGCCTATCCTGAATACAATTACAAATACAGGTACAGTGTTTTTATTGAAGATGATCCAAGCCTATCCTGAATACAATTACAAATACAGGTACAGTGTTTTTATTGAAAATGATCCAAGCCTATCCTGAATACAATTACAAATACAGGTACAGTGTTTTTATTGAAGATGATCCAAGCCTATCCTGAATACAATTACAAATACAGGTACAGTGTTTTTATTGAAGATGATCCAAGCCTATCCTGAATACAATTACAAATACAGGTACAGTGTTTTTATTGAAGATGATCCAAGCCTATCCTGAATACAATTACAAATACAGGTACAGTGTTTTTATTGAAGATGATCCAAGCCTATCCTGAATACAATTACAAATACAGGTACAGTGTTTTTATTGAAGATGATCCAAGCCTATCCTGAATACAATTACAAATACAGGTACAGTGTTTTTATTGAAGATGATCCAAGCCTATCCTGAATACAATTACAAATACAGGTACAGTGTTTTTATTGAAGATGATCCAAGCCTATCCTGAATACAATTACAAATACAGGTACAGTGTTTTTATTGAAGATGATCCAAGCCTATCCTGAATACAATTACAAATACAGGTACAGTGTTTTTATTGAAGATGATCCAAGCCTATCCTGAATACAATTACAAATACAGGTACAGTGTTTTTATTGAAGATGATCCAAGCCTATCCTGAATACAATAACAAATACAGGTACAGTGTTTTTATTGAAGATGATCCAAGCCTATCCTGAATACAATTACAAATACAGGTACAGTGTTTTTATTGAAGATGACCCAGGCCTATCCTGAATACAATTACAAATACAGGTACAGTGTTTTTATTGAAGATGATCCAAGCCTATCCTAAATACAATTACAAATACAGGTACAGTGTTTTTATTGAAGATGATCCAAGCCTATCCTGAATACAATTACAAATACAGGTACAGGTTTTTATTGAAGATGACCCAGGCCTATCCTAAATACAATTACAAATACAGGTACAGTGTTTTTATTGAAGATGATCCAAGCCTATCCTGAATACAATTATAAATACAGTACAGTGTTTTTATTGAAGATGACCAGGCCTATCCTGAATACAATTACAAATACAGGTACAGTGTTTTTATTGAAGATGACCCAGGCCTATCCTGAATACAATACAATACAATACAATACAATACAATACAATACAATACAATACAATACAATACAATACAATACAATACAATACAATACAATACAATACAATACAATATAATACAATTCAATACAATACAGGTAAACATTGTTGAAAATGACCCAGGCCTATCCTGAATACAAATACAGGTACACATTACTAAAGATGACCCAGGCCTATCCTGAATACAATACAGGTAAACATTTTTGAAGATGACCCAGGTCTATCCTGACTACAAATACAAGTACACATTATTGAAGATGACCCAGGCCTATCCTCAATACAATACAATACAATACAGGTAAACATTAATTGTTAAAGATGACCCAGGCCTATCCTGAATACAAATACAGATACACATTATTGAAGATGACCCAGGCTTATCCTGAATACAATACAATACAATACAGGTAAACATTTATTGTTAAAGATGACCCAGGCCTATCCTGAATACAAATACAGATACACATTATTGAAGATGATACAGGCCTATCCTGAATACAATACAATACAATACAGGTAAACATTAATTGTTAAAGATGACCCAGGCCTATCCTGAATACAAATACAGATACACATTATTGAAGATGATACAGGCCTATCCTGAACAAGTCATCGTTGATGACACAGTCCCCACTTGTTAATGGGTACTTTGATTACAGGTCCTCAGAGAGGATAGAGTCCTCTTAATTAGGTCTGTGATAAAAATACTTTGATACAGATGGCACTCAATGGCCAAGAATGAGTTCCATGGTGATGAAAACATAAAACCAATGTAGGCACTTCCTAAAGGTCATTAAATGAGTCAACTGGGAATTAGTTGACAGGATGTTGCAAAACATTTTTTCATACTATCCTGACACTAATAGATTATCACCGGTACCATATTTCATAAAGTTTAATGCAGTATTTACAACACTATGAGATCAACATCTGATCAAGTTTCATCAAATTTGACATTGTATTTGTGGATATATCACTCTAAGTCTAATTAGGAAAGTTCATTACATATGCAATTACAAATTAATTAAAATGACACTGATAAATGTCTTTTTTCATTGTTAAAGCAACGTGAGTTAGCATCTGTACAAAGTGTCATGAAATTTGATGCAGTATTTCTTGACATATCAGCCTAATTATGAAAGGTCAATAATTGACATGATACAGCTTACATGATGTGAAACAACTTGACGAGCATGTATGAAATAGGTCAATGTCCTTGTACCAACTTTGAATGATACTGGTGAAATATGTCTGAATTATGGCTCAGTACATGAGAAAATCGTAACAAAATCGCCGCCACGCAGCGATATTTGATCTTACTGTTCAAAAAATCAACACGTATATGTATGACCTAGGTCAATGTCCAGGTACAAACTTTAAATAAAATCAGTTGAGACTTGCCAGAGTTATGGCTCTTGACATGAAAAAACCATGACAAAATTGCCACCCTGTGGCCATATCGGACCATATCAAGAAACAAATCGAAGTACATATGTATACTATAAGTCAATGTCCTTGTACCAACTTTGAATAAATTTGCTTGATACATGTCTGAGTTATGGTTCAGGACATGGAAAATTGTAAAAGAAATGGCAACATGGTGGCCATATTGGATCGTATCACAAAACAAATCAATATGCATATGTATAACATAGGTCAATGTCCTTATACCAACTTTGAATAAAATCGGTTGAGATATGCCTGAATCATGGCTCTGTACACAATCAATTTGTAACAAAATGGCCGCACAGCATCCATATTGGATCATATCACAAAACAAATTGACGTGCATATCTATGACATTGGTCAATGTCCTTGTACCAACTTTGAATAAATTTGGTTGAAATATGTCTGAGTTATGGCGCTGTACATGAAAAAATTGTAATAAAATGGCCGTCTGGTAGCCATATTGGACCGTATCACAAAACATATCAACATACATATACATGACATAGGTCAATGTCCTGTACCAAGTTTGAATAAAATCAGTTGAGACATGCCTGAGTTATGGCTCTGTACTGAAAAAATTGTAATAAAATGGCCGCCTAGCGGCCATACTGGATCATGTCACAAAACAAATTGACTTGCATATCTATGACATTGGTCAATGTCCTTGTACCAACTTTGAATACAATCGGTTGAGAAATGCCTGAGTTATGGCTCTGTACATGAAAAAATCGAAACAAAATGGCCGCCTGGCGGCCATATTGGATCGTATCACAAAACAAATCAATGTGCATATGTATGACATTGATCAATGTCCTTGTACCAACTTTGAATAAAATCGGTTGAAACATGCCTAAGTTATGGCTCTGTACATGAAAAAATCGTAATAAAATGGCCGCCATATTGGATTGTATCACAAAAGAAATTGACGTGCATATCTATGACATTGGTCAATGCCCTTGTACCAACTTTGAATAAAATCGGTTGAAACATGTCTGAGTTATGGCTCTGTACATGAAAAAATTGTAATAAAATGGCCGCCTGGCGGCCATATTGGATCATATCAGAAAACGAATCGACGTGCATCTGTATGACATATGAAGTAATCCTTGTACCAAGTTTGAATGAAATCGCTCTAGGCATCTCTGAGATATCTGCGTGAACGGACGGACGCACGCACGGACGCACGCACGCACGGACGGACGGACGCACGGACATGACCAAACCTATAAGTCACCCCCGGACGTTGTCCGTGGGGACTAATAAAATACAATACAATACAGGTAAACATTAATTGTTAAAGATGACCCAGGCCTATCCTGAATACAAATACAGATACACATTATTGAAGATGATACAGGCCTATCCTGAATACAATACAGGTACAGACTGTTTGTATTGATGACTACAGACATTGCCTGGTCATCTCCCATTATGTATTCTACATAGGCCTGAGTCATCTTACCTGTACATACTTAGTGTACATGTATGTGTATTGTGGATTGGCCTAGGTCATCTTCCATTGCATATATTATGTGTATTTTGGATATGTCTGTGCCATCTTCCATACCATGTGAATGCATTTGGATTGAGGATAGGCCTGGGACATATTCCATATCGTGTGCATGTATTTGTGGATAGGCAGGGGTCACCTATGTCATGATGTGTACCAGTACTGAGTAACACTGTATTGTGGATAGGCATAGGTCATAATATTTGCATGAAGATATTGCCCAGGATGTTGTCCTGTTGAATGTTTACCACGCTGAACAACAAGCAGCACACTGCGACATGCTAAGTCGTGTACGATTACAAGTAAGCAAAAACGATAATTGCACAGGTTGTCCGCAGAGTTGCAGGGTAGGACTAGTTACAAATAAATGAAAGTGTACCAGGAATAGTTTGTTGAATTTCCATGGCTAGTGTTTGAATAAGAGAAGAATCAGTTGGTTTTTTTTTTGTAAGACATCAAGTGGCCATTATAGGCAAAAAATTGTGAGACTGGAACGAGAGTGACGCTTTCTCACAATGGTGAGAATCTCTTAATTGCCATTCTCACTGCTATCGGTGAGAATAGTTTAATTTCACCATTGAGCACTGAGAAATGCACTCCTTGATGAGATAATAGATTCTCACCGATGGGAATGGAAATTCTCACTAAGCACTGTGAGAATGGTAATTTTACAGTGAGAATCAACCAGACTAATCATTCACTGGTAAGAATCAACCAGATTCATTGTTCACTTGTGAGAATTAACCAGATTGCTTCACACCAGTGAACAACAAGTCTGCTTCTCACCAATGAATGGTGAGTCTGGTTCATTTCACAGTGCTTAGTGAGAATTTCCATTCTAACTGGTGAGAATCTATTATCTCACCAAATAGTACATTTCTCACTATACTCATCGGTGAGAACTTTGAATTCTCACTGGTAGCTGTGAGAATTGACAAGAGATTCTCACAAATTGCGGGAAAGCGTCACTTTCTCTCTCCAGTCTCGCAATTTATTCCTATACACCCAGTTTGATTTTGAAATTAAAGCATTCATTGTTTGGACTACCAATAGAAAGAGGCGACTGTTTACACCTAGTGTACAAAATGTAATTACCTGCAGTACACCTTCTCAAAGTGAACAGTTGGTTTAAAAATTAGACTCTGTGATTGGAGAACTGAACGCACTCGATGACTGAGGCAGAAGGGAAAGGGTAGAAAGGAAACATCTTGAAGTTACCCTGTAAATAATGCAATACATATTACTTATGATACGTCTTGATTCATTTACAAAAGTGCAAGTCACATAAGTGTGAAGCACACGGGAAATAAAATTTGTTGTGAATAATAATAAAGGAAGCAGTTTGTTCCATTAAAAAATAGTTGTTTATTTTCATTGCCACTAATTATCTGTGGTTCAGGATGGTCCTACTTAAATTTGAAAATCACAAATGTCCCATGGACCTGGTAATGTATTACCTTGAATGGAAATGATTATGGGACCAGTTTAATGTCATATTGTTACTGTAGCAACTGATAGGACCTGAGTAGTCAACTGTCAGTTGGCCAAAATCACAGATGAAATTGTATGTAATTTGGATGGCTATAGTTCTAGCTTGTCAATGTTGGTCTCAATTAGCCAGAATGGCTTAGTGGTAAATTTAGCCAGTGGAAACACTGAATAGGATATATGTAAGTACAAACCTGTGCCACAGCAAGGACCCACTGCCTTAGGAAAGTAAATATATTGATGAAAAACTCCCTCAATTCCATGGGTTTTTGCACTGCATTGATGACAACACCACCATCTCTGTTCAGAGTTGGCTGTTTGCTTAGCCACACACTGTGTATTTGCTTTGCAATGGACGATGGTATTGTCACCATGTTGCTTTTCACCTGGTTGTCAGACCAGTATCCAATGACAATGGGACGCACTGCCTCAGTAAGGGATCTCGAATCTGACTGGGTGAAAAGAAAACATTAACAAGGATGTAATGTAAATATTATCTCCTGCAAATTGCTGACATTACTTTACACATCAGTTCATTCTAAAACATGGCTTTTTATATTTATTAAGATAAGAAAACTTGATTGTCTATGACTTCTGTAATTTTAATTAAACCTTTCATCACTGGTATAACTTTGCACCAAACCCATTGTAATCACTGATGATTGTGCACCTTTTTAAAGAAAACTATAATGTAGGTCAAGACGTGCATTCAAGTAAGTAGCAATAATACATTATTTCAAGGGAAGACCAACAAGAACTAGTCACATTAACAGGCTCCATAAAATATACATAAAAATATGAATGCATGAAGTACAATAAAACAATAAACAACACACAACAAACTATGTAAAACTATTAAAAATAGTACAAATTTAGGCATGACATTCTGACCAGGCATCTGAAACTTTGACAAGATAAAGTGTTGTCAATGGCAGGGTTGGAAATGCACACATCAAAGTAGCCATACATCTTTGAAGAGCCAAGTACCTAAAAACATTGAGTTTATACTGTGAGTCTAAAAAACAGTGCAAGTTCTAGTATTTGTAGTTTACTGAGGAATATCAAAATTAACATGAAACATGATTGGGGACAATCATACATATTATTAAAATATTCATATAAAAATATAGTATATAAAAACAATCTTCGATGATAAAGAGGCTAAAGGTTAAAACGCTTGCAGAATTCTTCATAATTATTTCAGCTGTTAGGATGCTATGTTTGAAACAAAGGAACTTCATGAATTTCATTCCACTGCTCTATTTTGTCCTGTTGATTTTTTTGCCAAGGAGACCACACTACAGTACAGACACATATTCTAAAATACTTACATGTATTATATAAGTTATGTACAGAGCGTCAAGGGAGTTGATGTTCAAGAAAGAACTACAACTCCGCCAAATATAACCGAGCTTGCGAAAAGCTTAACTGATAATGAACAAGATGTGCAGGAAATTAAAAATAAAAAATGACTACAAATTTAAAACAAATCTTACCTGATAAAGGATTTGTAAAAGATCAGCTGTCAATCTTTTGATTCTTGTTCCTTCTACGTTCCACATACAAATACCTCTGAGGCTTTACGACCAGGTTACATGAGTTATACTAACAGCTGTAGACAAATGTCAATGAATACAATTAGAATCTTGCAGATAGTCCTATTTCTCACTGTCTGTACAATGGATACTCAACTTTATAATCATGGATATAAGTGTCAAAAGATTAGTAAAATCATACACTCATTCATTATGTATTACCATGCCACAAATACACAGTAATCATGGTTTGTTTTTATGTCCGTGAATATGAATAATAATGCTAACTTTGAAACTTTTCAGCAAAAATGTAAATAGTCAATTGTACAAAGATCATAATCAATTACAAAAACAAAATGAAGTGCTTGTGGGCCAAATTATACACTTTTTACACAATCTCCAGATTTGTCAAATTTTTAGGGTGGGCATGACTGTGCATCAATGCTTATTACATGCCTTGATGTGGGTGCAAATCAGTGAATTGATTTGAAAAGGAACATCAGGGGAGTTAGTGGGTCGGTGAACATAATGTACTGACCGGTTTTAATGGTTACCCGGGCAAGTGAAGCCCTTCAACGTTTTTAATATCTAAGTAGACACTTAACGATAGATGTAAAGTATACATGTGCACACTTCTATTTTGACTTTTGTTAAAATCCTTTTGATGCTGGTCGATAATGGTAAAATTGTTTGAAAATGTCCTGCATATATACGTATGTAACTAAATGTGATACAGCATTTATAACCATGAAGATATTGTTGCCTGAATACGTGGGTTTATGTGCCCTCACAGCAGGTTGATAATATCATGGAAATAACAGACTCTGCTCTGACCATTAACATTTATCTATAGGCTTGGGCAAGACTGAAAGCCAAAATAAGCATGCTCAGCAAGCCTTGTTAATTTTGGACTTTCCTCTTGCCCTTGGCCATAAATTAATGATAATGGTCAGGGCTTCTCCCATTTTTTCTATAATATTAATTTCATTTATTAAGGGTTAAAATAAGTGTGATAAGGCCATTTGTGTACAAGAAATTAAATTTTGGAATTTCAGCAAATGCACTATTCATGTATGTACACAAGGCTGCCAAAGGAACAAGGAACAATTTTTTTCCAATACAAAACTGACAACATTTTTGCACTCTTTAGACTTTCTTCAAGTCTGTTGGCATGTAAATATCAAAAATGAATAAATAGAAGCAATGAACTTCGCAGACTGGCAGGCTAGGTGGTTGGCTGGTGCTCAGATAGTGGGGTGAATACCATTCCCTACAGACTTGTGAACCTTGCAGGGTTTCAATAGCTATAAATAATTCATATGACATCAGGTAATAAATATGCATGACTAATCTTAATCTTAATCAAGCATAATTTTCAACTCATTTAAAGTTGGAATAGAGAAGAATAGTGAGTATAAATATGTTTTCAGAATTTTTAAAACAGTCTGTGAATCTTTCTAAACATGGGGGATATTTTGCCTTCCCTGGGGAATCGCAGCGGTACAATTATCATAATGAATCATGGTAATCTCCAGTCCTGTGAAGTATCAGTAAATTTCACAATTGCAATCACCTTCCCTGTTTTTGTAAACACGTACGCCCCCCCCCCCCATCACAGCTCTGCTCTGCACCATACCCAAACCGGGTATTTGATTCTGCTCTTGCTGAAAAATTTATTTTTCAATAACATTGTTTCCAGAGAATGTTATCGTAGGAATTATAACAAAAGATGATTCATTCACTGGCAAATTTTTAGTAATTCTGGGTAAGAAATACATATATGATTGCAGAAGATGGCATAGAATACCAAGGATTCGACAATTGGTACAAGAAAGAATAATGGTAGAAAAACATTATTTTATGATTCAGCGGTGAGAATAAGAACAGATTCTCACTAATTGCGAGAAAGCGTCATTTTCTCGCTCGAGTCTCTCACAATTTTTCCCTATGATGCTGTACGTGTTGAGGCTTACAGACCACAGACGTTCTGTTGAGTGGATAGTTTGTAAAAGTGAAGTTTCTGCTACGTTCCGACGTTCTCCTCCGTAGCCTTTAAGGCTATCACCATTTGAAGAAAAGGCTACAGAACTGAACGTCCGAACGTAGCATAAACTACACTTTTACAAACTACCCACTCAACAGAACGCCAGTGTTACAGACAAGCTGCAGTACAGTAGCTCGCGCTCGAGGTATTTGGGTCGGACGGCAAAACGTGACCTCGAGCCACTGTGCAGTTACACACACTACTGCCATACCAGCAGTGCCACGCACAGCTGCAGTACAGTAGCTCGAGGTTTTGCCTGGGTATTTGGGTCGGACGGCAAAATCTGGTTTTGCCGTCCGACCCAAATACCCAGGCAAAACCTCGAGCTACTGTACTGCAGCTATGCCACGCAGAGCTAAAGCGGCAGCATACTGATACCATGGAGATGCTGATACTTACGTGGAAGAGAGGACTTCGCCAGTCGACGAAAATCTGTGATCATCAGCTGCTCCCCTACAATGGTGAGACTTGGCTGCAGTACGATGTAACAAACACAACTCATATACGCGATCGCGTGGCCGCGCATTGAAGTGACTTGGGGATTCCTCGTACAGCCTCCGGTCACCGGGGCCTGGGGGTGACCGGGCGTTTGTGACAATAGGGCCGCTTTACACAGGCATATCCTTCCATGACGAACAATCAAGTACACCATTCTTGGCTTTATTTTGACAATACATCAAGAAACTCGATGTACAAATTTTACAGAATGCTTTATAAAATATAAACCAACACTCCTAACACATTACGCTTTCAAGTGTAGTGTTAATTTAGCTTCGCTACACTTCGCGACACTTATTCTCATTTGCATACAACTTCCCACCTCGTTTCTTGAATTAGATGTTTCAGACAAGCAAATAAACCAGTAGCCCCTCTTTAACTGCTACTCGATCGTGGTCATTGTAAATTATCTTTACTACTATCTTGAACATGTTTCATCATCATTTGTCACCATGCAAATGTTATGCAAAATCGAAGTACATATCACAAGTTTAGCTTCGTTGTTTATCATCAGTAACTTTTGAAACTTTAGGAAGTTAGCTGTTTTTTTCATAATACATGTATGGAGATATCGCGTTTTGTCTCTATTGATCTTGTCAATGGATTAGAATGACGGAAAATTAGCAGCTTTTTTCGATCAAAGTACCTCCAGTCCGTGTTGACCGTATTTCCACTGGCTTTTACATTATTTTGATTTCTGAATCATTCCGTAGCTTTAGCTTTTCTCTTCAACGCTATCAAATGAATCAGTATATTAAAATAATATGCATTAGTCAACCAATTTACATCTGCACCGAAGTGGATATATCAAGTAATACTCCTATCGTAGAGAAACCTGGTGTAAAATAATACATGCAGCGTCGAGTTCTTGATCCAGTATTCATCTGCCTTCGCTAGTACTGTTTTAAATCTGACGATATACGTCCAGTCCTGCGGCATACTAGACTGAAAGATCCGTCGCTCGAGGGCGCTCCCTACACTCCCTCCTCTGGGGGAACGTAGAGAGCGCACTCGAGCGACGGATCTTTCAACAACTTGTCAAGTCTATATATAGAAAACTCCTAATTTTGAAAGTGTATTAAATATGCGGATTAGTTATTAGCTGACGTGAAAATGCTGAACAACGTTCCCTACTGTTATAATTATTATAGTATTCTCAGTGTACTCAGCAAGTTTAGCCAATTTTGGTCAAGATGATATAAACATGCAAAATAGTATTTGACTAATCTAAAAAATGTAAAATTACTTTCATGCTGTTAAATGATTGTATCGTCAAAGTAAGTCGCAAGTTTCATCAACTTTGGTTGAGTCTATCAAGATATATATCCCTAATAGATTAAATCTGGAAATCAAATGGACCACGGTACAAATACAAACACAAGAACCAACGCCTACAGAAATGCGTATATTTCCATATGTGTTTGTACACGTTCCGTGACCACGTGATTTCCCTGGGCCGTATTTAGTGTGTATAACACGTAGAGTCATTACGAAAGTTCGCGCCATAACATCTTCGTAAAAATGTAAGCCTACAAGATTTGATTTGTACTTGATAAGCCGTTCTTGAGTAATCGCACTAACAGGCATACAGAGAGACAGACAGACAGGCAGAGAGACAGATATTGATACGACATTGACTCATATGTTCACACACGCGAGTTAACCAGATATGAATTAAAATGCCCTTTCGCCACAAGTTTGCAACTTTATTGAAATAGTTGTGATCAACATTATGAACAATTTTCACCATAGATTAATTCTAAAATCATTAAAGTATATACGAATATGTAATTAGCTGACATAAAAATTCTAAATTTCTTTGAGTGCTGCCAATGTATCAACAGTTTACATAGCAAGAGTAATTGCCTTTGGTCAAGCCCTTCAAGCTTCTATTTAATAAACAAACTTATAATTAGTTTATCTGATAATGTTAAAACTTTCAATAATGCTATATCATAATATCTTCAATATACATAGGACGTTTTGTCAACTTTGATCCCGTCAACTCAGATATTAATTACAACATTGAAGCTCACATAGACACAGTTATCCCGATAGCACGACGTCACACCATTGGTACATGACTACGATGAATCCATATTCCCAGTACATGTGGTTTATATGAGACCCGAAATGACTACTTTCAACGATAACAAACTATTAGCTATTCGGAACTGATTTTCAAATTCCATAAAAGGAAAAGTGTGAGGATATTAAAATACACCGTGTAAACTACAACCGCGGTCAATACTACAAATTTTATTAAGGGGGTACTCAGTGCACCCAACACAACCTAAATTTTGCACGACATACTTAGTATGCATCACGTTTCCTAAATTGTACCAAGTTGAATATCCGAGCTTCAGACACTCGTGTTAATACCGAGTTTTAAATTGGAGCCGAAAACCGACGGCGACTTTCATTATATTTAAAAAGCTTTTTTATTCGTTAAAATTCAAACGTACATGGATGATTTCGTAAAACATGATGTTGGTAATTTTGAAATTGAATACCAAGTTTGCAAAATAGGTTTCTTTAAATGATGTTCGAATATGGACAAAAAAGGCAACTCGTTCTTGGTTAAAAGAGCAGAGTGTAATATGTCACGACTACAGGAGAAAGATGTCAGTCCTTAGGGGTGGGAGAGGGTTGGGGGTCATTTTGCAACGGTTTGTTTTATTTTAATTTATTATTTTTACTGAGATATTCCAAATAAAGATTTCGACTCCAAACCGTCTGACTACTTTCTTTATTACCTACAAGTCCTTATCTCCTCTCCAACCTGCCAACTGGCTAATCAGCTGTCCGTATCAGCGGATTAATTGATTAAGTCAACACCACAGCCGTCCCACATGTAAGGTAAAATAAGTCTTATTTTAGTACGTTTGGGACGTATGCCGTGGTGTTGACTTAATCAATTAATCCGCCTAAACGGACAGCCGATTGAAACGAAGTAGAGTGATTTTTTTCGATAAACTAGGCCTCCAGCCTTTCATTACATGTTACAGATCACGAAATGTAATTCAAGGTCAAAGGTCACAAGTCTAGAGGACTTTTACATAAAATAGCCTGTCTCACACAATAGGTCTATCTTCAAGCTGCCTCTCTTTAATACCATTATCGATATACGTAGCAACACTAAAAATCTCGTTCTGTTGTTTGTTTTTCACCAACTCGATAAATTTCTCAAAACAAACATTTTCACGGTAGTATACAGGTAAGTATTCACTTCTTAAATCTTTGTAAATTTACAAACCAACGGAAAATGGTATTCATCGTCTAGCAACATCGTGTTGACAATATCCACACAATCTCACGGTCTTTCTATTTTGAGCTCCCTTCCTTTAACAATTTGCTTTCCGCAACACATCTGATTCTAGCCATTGCTGACATCAGATGTCTTTCTGGTCTGGCCATGTGAATTACTTTCAACCAATATTTAATAACTTTCTTTACACATGAAACATACATTGGCAGTCTGCTACATTCACCTAGCACTGCATTTCCTGACGTGTTTGATCTTAATGCCAGCATGCTTTCGCAAAGTTTCCTGACCCTTTTCTTTCCTTTTAAATTTGCCCTTTACATATTGACCTTCAAAGGATGGGAGGTCACTCGATGTCTCACATTCTAAAGTACATGTTAATGGAAAATGATCAGACACTTCGATTGTTGGTACTTCAAAATGTGGAAAATTACAAAACAAATCGGTTGACAACACATCAAACATAATCAACAGTACTTCTCCCTCGATTTGCTATGTATGTAATATTTCCCTTTTCATCGCCAGCCACTAGTCCATTTAGAAAATGCACACCTAAAGAACAACACATAGCAATTAAACTCAATCCCTAATTATTTACGGCAGTATCTTTGTTTTTTTCTTGGAATATCAAACGTATCACATGGATTATTTTCTGAAATCTCTTCTAGTACTTTTAAATCATCATTTGGATTGAAATCGTCAAGAGTACGATAGGAGGTTGCAGAAATGTCCATCCCCAGGGGTAGGGGCGGCAGTCTTGGTCACAGCACAGGTTTTTTCTTGCCATGGTTTATTTTATTTTAATACGTTTGACTATGATATGTATTGCTAATAAAAATAGTGCCAACCTTTGGTGTCTTGGTCTTATGTTAGCACTGGTCTGTAACAATTTCTTTATCTCCTTCGCCGTGTCACGTATTTGTCCTTTGACAATCTTACGCGAAGTTTTGTCACTGTGTTGTGTCTATCATCTGATGCGTTTTATTGCCTAATGCGCGAAAGCAAGCAAGGGTAAATTACTCATCTATGGACGCTGTCACCAGATTATCACAGGATTAACTTTGACAAAGTCAATAACGAACGCACCAGCAAGGTATAACAGAAGACGCATCCATGCAAAGAGATCAAATATCTCCACCAGTATTATCAATTAATGATTTTGCCATTACTGACACAGAGAAAAGTCAGCTGAATTTTGTGAAGTACGATGTTTAAGCAATGAAGCACCCCCAGCGATGGTATACCACGAGATTTTGACCAGTTCGCGACAAACATGCACGAGCGATAGCGAGTGTATATATGAAGTGGACTGGTCAAAACTGGGTGGTATACCGGTGCTGGGTGTGATTTATTGCTATTATATCATATCATATCAGTATATTGAAATTTGGAGATTTAACGTCAAAAAGGCATTTCTGCACTTACCAAGAGTTCGCGCTTATGCCAGCCGTGGTATATCGCGAATATACCACGGTTATTTTTGCGTCTCGACCAATCAGATCGCTGCATTTGCGTCATCAATATACTGATATGATATAATTTCCAACATTGCTTTGAAAAACAAACCATACGTGCACTAGAGTCAGATATACTGTCGGGTAACTTAAGGTCAACACCTTCTGTTACATCTGATTTACTACTAAAACAATCAAAAGTTGTTTTCTTTGGAGTATTGAATGAATTTTGTGATAGATTAGACACTGTCAAGTATGTTGTAGAGAAGCCACAATTTTCAAAATTGGCATCAGACTAAAATATCTGGTGGTGGTTGGAGATGGGAAAACTTTTGACTTCATGGTGAAATTAAAGAATGAACATTTACATGATCTTCATTGGTTGATATGCTTTCAAGGAGATTGGCATATTAAAAAAAACACACAGCCAGTAGCTTCTAAAATATATATATGGAAGATGGTTTGAAAGAACTAGCTAAAACACATTACTACACTTTAGCGGATGGACTCTTGGCTAGATTGCCGGAATGCCACAGTTTTAAGTGTTGTCATATATTTCTTTTATGTGCTTTGAAAGCACTATACAGATACCAAATAGAACAATTCCTGCTTTTCAAACATAATAAACTCTCTGGCTGTGGTACTGAAATAAAAGAAATTCTTAAATCTGTCCTTAAAATCGACAGAAGAGTTACAGTTATTGTCATATGCATAATCAATGGACAAAGTGACATCAACAATGACTGAACTAAAAATTTACCTGTCCGGAACTGAAAAAGAATTCAGCTTTTTGTTTCAGAAATGTGTGATAGAGATGACACCTTCAAGTTTAGGTCAATTTTGTTCATCGTGATTGCTTTGCATATATTTCTCTGTATTTAGCATTCAGGAGTTCAGACTGGTCTTTAAGAGTAGTTGTTGTGGAAGAAAGCAATGTTTATCATATACCTACATTCACATGCCTGTGTAAAGCTATGGGAGAAAGCGCCCCCAGTTCCGTGCATTTTTTTAACGTATCACGCCCCGACCCGGTGCCCAAATATGGGCAATCGCGTGCATTTCTGAACTATCTCGATTCTGGTTACTACGCGCGTTTTATCCGCAAACGTTCCATTCGTACACAAAGCCAGCGCGAGATTTGAAAAACGTATGCTCGCTCAGATCGTAGTCGCGCGTGACGACAGTGGAGCCGCGGCGGTAACATCGGCTTTTATTTCTACATTCTACTGAAATCCTGTGTATATTGAGTGCGTGCCTCTTCAATATAAATTACAAGAAACTGACATCACGCTTTTGTCCTTCTTACATCTCGATTTCAGCCTGGATATATGTTGGTCACGTAACAGTACGCATACTGCTTTGCGCGTTCTAGAATTCTGCAGGTAAACAAATGACGTCATTATGTATGTCAATCCGCGACGGGAAGCGGCAATCGTATTTTAAAAACTGACACAAATGGCGATGAATTTTTGATATCGCACGCATTTTTATCTCCTAAACAATGTTAAATATTATGTAAACTACATATTTATCATGCCATAAGGTATATGATAAAACCTTTGCTGCCCTGATACGGCTTTTGCGGCCCTTGGTCGTACGGCGTACGGGCCCTATCATCCGTATCAGGGCCGTAAAGATTATTACTTTTCCATGTAGGGTTTCTGAGTTAATGATTGTGTGTTGGAATCTCTCCATGTATCTGGTGTATGGGCAAAATGTAAACATTGGTTGCATGTTATGTATTTCAGTCTATGTCAAATATTGTTCATGAAAATTCAAGGACAGTTTGCTGTGTGCTTTTAAAAGATACATATTTGTCATGCATAAACTGCCTTGCAGATTGATTGTCTTAAGAATTACCACAGAAGTAGGAAAGGAAAATAAACTAATCGAATTGCTGTAACATTTTCATCCGGAGTGCCTGTTCGCCTATATTTAACTTTTTATCATATACCCATACCCATATTGCTACATCCTAGTGACGTTCAACGTAAATTATCTTATCATATACCTACATTCACGTGCCTGTGTAAAGCTATGGGAGAAAGCGCCCTCAGATCCGTGCATTTTTTTTACGTATCACGCCACGGCCCGGTGCCCAAATATGGGCAATCGCGTGCATTTCTGAACTATCTTGATTCTGGTTACTACACGCGTTGCTATCCGCAAACGTTCCATTCGTACACAAAGCCAGCGCTCGCTCAGATCGTAGTTGCGCGTGGCGACAGTGGAGCCGCGCAGGTGACATGGGCTTATTTCTACATTCTAGTGAAATACTGTGTATACTAAGTGCGTGCCTATTCGGTATAAATTGCAAGAAACTGACATCACGCTTTTGTCCTTCTTACACTTCCATTTCAACCTGGATCTCTGTTGGTCACGCAATAGTACGGATGTTGCTTTGTGCGTTCTAGAATTCTGCAGGTAAACAAATGACGACATTATGTATGTCAATCCGCGACGACGGGAAGCGGCCATCGTATTTATGAAAAACTGACACAAATGGCGATGAATTTTTGATATCGCAAGCATTTTCATCTCCTAAACAATGTTTAATATTACGTAAACTACATATTTATCATGCCATAAGGTATATGATAAAACCTTAACGGCCCTGATACGGCTTTTGCGGCCCTTGGTCGTACGGCGTACGGGCCCTCGCACGCTCGGGCCCTTCCGCCGCACGACCTCGGGCTGCAAAAGCCGTATCAGGGCCGTAAAGATTAATATCAGCCCTGATATTTCACGGTAAACGTCGAGATATGCACGATGAACGTCATCGGTTTTAGAGTTTTCCCGAACTACATTAGCAGTTTGTTGGTAAACAACGTAAACAACAAAATGGCTGCCGCTCCCCGCCTGCGAAGCGATGTCGCCGACGTAAAAACTTGAAGGGCTTCGAGGAACACGGGTATTTCTGGTTGCAAAATACGGAAATATCACGTTGAGTCTTGAAATGTTTTCCCATGGTATTTTTTTGGTCAAGTTCTAGCAAACATTCTGCCGTTCGCACGGCGCCGGCACTGTGCACCGTCTCCACCGAACAGGTAGTGAGCGCGTGGCGTGACAGCGATGTCGCGCGCGCGACGACTGTTGACATGGCAACTCTAAAGGTAAACCAGCAAAATGGCGTCCCCTCTCCGCGCGAGCTCCGTGCCGTACGACGATCGAAATCAGGATAGATTTAAAGCTGAGCAGTATTTGATCGGTTACAGTTATAATAACATATTGCACCTTCTGTATGACGATTTTTGTATCCCGGTGTCTTTCTTCTTGGGTTACATTTAGATATGGACGACTTGATGCGATGTCGCGCGTGATGTTGACGTCTTCGTCGTATACTTTATGAATGAAGCGTGTTCACATAAACATTCTGATATTTATGCGCAAGGCGTAATCAAGTAAAGCCTCAAAATTAAAGGTTTTTCGTTCTATTAGTAAAAATTCCCTAAAATTATGGGCATGGGTATATGATAAATCGGTTATTTAGAGGTTATTACCCAATATCGCCTGTTCCTGTGTCGTATCAGCATGAGTGTCATTTGTGCTGCGTCAGACACGAGACGAAGTCGAGTGTCTGACGCAACACAAATGACACGAATGCTGATACGACACAAGGAACAGGCGATATTGGGTAATAACCGATTTATCATATACCCATGCCCATAATTTTAGGGAATTTTTACTAATAGAACGAAAAACCTTTAATTTTGAGGCTTTACTCGATTACGCCTTGCGCATAAATATCAGAATGTTTATGTGAACACGCTTCATTCATAAAGTATAAGCTTACGACGAAGATGTCAACATTACGCGCGACATCGTCCATATCTCAATGAAACTCAAGAAGAAAGACACCGGGATACAAAAATCGTCATGCAGAAGGAACATTTTAAGGTGCAATATGCTATTACAACTGTAACCGATCAAAAACTGCTCAGCTTTAAATCTATCCTGATTTCGATCGTCGTACGGCACGGAGCTCGCGCAGAGAGGGGACGCCATTTTGTTAGTTTACCTTTAGAGTTGCCATGTCAACAGTCGTCGCGCGCGCGACATCGCTGTCACGCCACGCGCTCACTACCTGTTCGGTGGAGACCGTGCACACAGTGCCGGCGCCGTGCGAACGGCAGAATGTTTGCTAGACCTTGACCAAAAAAATACCATGGGAAAACATTTCAAGACTCAACGTGATATTTCCGTATTTTGCAACCAGAAATACCCGTGTTCCACGAAGCCCTTCAAGTTTTTACGTCGGCGACATCGCTTCGCAGGCGGGGAGCGGCAGCCATTTTGTTGTTTACGTTGTTTACCAACAAACTGCTAATGTAGTTCGGGAAAACTCTAAAACTGATGACGTTCATCGTGCATATCTCGACGTTTACCGTGAAATATCAAGGCTGATATTTTACGTTGAACGTCACTAGGATGTAGCAATATGGGCATGGGTATATGATAATACCCAATATCACCTGTTCCTTGTGTCGTATCAGCATTCGTGTCATTTGTGCTGCGTCATCTGTCTGGACATTCGACTTCGTCTCGTGTCTGACGCAGCACAAATGACACTCATGCTGATACGACACAGTCAACTGCCCTCTTTGTCATTTCTGTTGAATTACTAGCTATTGCTGTAAGAAATTCAAAAGATATTCATGGTATTCAACTCCCCTTTCGTATTGAAAACGTTATTTCACTGTTTGCAGATGATACAACGATTTGTTTATAAGATAAAGTTTCGCTACACAATAGCATTGTTCTATTAGATAGTTTCAAATTAGTTTCTGGTTTAAGTGTTAACAAAGAAAAAAGTGAGCTTTTGTTTACAAGTAAATTATCAACAGGCTTAGGCCCTCATCATGGTTTCCGAGCATCTACATCCCCCATTAAACTCCTTGGTTCTTATCTAGGACATGATGAAATAAACAATTACGATTTGAATTATCACCAACGAGTCAGGAAAATGAATGAAAAACTAGATGTTTGGGGTTCACGTGACCTTACTTTGCAAGGCAAAACACTCCTTATTAAGTCGCATGGCATTTCACAGTTTAAATATAATATGTCCGCTTTACCAACTCCTGCAGATGTAATTGCTAAAGCACAGTCACATTTAATAGAGTTTCTATGGGACAAAAAACGCCCCAAAATTAAATACAATGCCATTATTGCTGATAAGAATAAAAGGGGTCTGGGCATTCCTGATTTATCTATTTTAAACAAAGCTCTAAAACTGAAATGGCTCCCATTATTATTATATTCACAACGCAAAACTGGTATAATCCCCTCATTTTATTTTAATAAGTTGGGAGGTCTCAAGCTAGTACTTAAATGTAATTACAATGTTGATAAACTGAACTGTACACTTCCACCTTTTTATAAAACTATCTTACAAGCATGGTCAGATATTTCGCCTTTCAAAAAAAGTATTTGTAGTTTGAATGGACAAGAAGTAGCAAGGCCAATCATCTGGAATAATCAACATATTTTAGTTGCAGGCTCATCTGTCTTTTATCAGGACTGGTTTAGAAAAAATGTTACTTTTGTAGGAGACCTATTTAATCCAAATGGGACTCCACTGTCTTTCCATGATTTCAAAATGAAGTATAATGTTAAAACGGACTTCGTGACATACTGTGGAATTATTGATGCCATTATTACAGTTATGAAGAAACAATTAGTTTTGATGAAACCATTTTTTTTTCAATTAGTGAACAGACATTTTCCCTTGAAAATGTCAGTACACAACTGTTTTTTATTACACCTCAGTATTATCCAGGTACTGTGATTGGCTGAGCCTCACTCACGTGATATAGAACAAAAAGTGATAGAACATGGCTTAGGTGATATAGCTCTGTCGCGTGCGTTGATATAGCCCTGTCGCGTGCAGTGATATAGCCCGCTACCACGTTCTGGAATACCGCGCGTCCTTTCTGCGCGTACCACATCATCGAGTACATTTGCTTGGAATTTTCTGTAAAGCAATGGGTTTTGAAAAGGTACAAGACATTAGCTGGACCTGATGTAGAAGACATTTAGTAAATTAACGATTAGACGAGAAAAGCTTTAACAACACTGTCTTTGTTTTTATAGTGTTATGTAGGTCATTTCCCCCACACTCATCATGACCTGAGTTCAATTAGTCTAGAACATTCCCAAGGTCACTGCCCTTGATGACCTCACAACCTTGAATTCAATTAGTCATGTTTGGAATGTTCTGGAAAGTTGATTAGTTGTGTAAGGGAGATAATTTTAGAACAGTAATTAGCATGTCAATAAAAGTTCTAGATTGTTCTTACATGCCTTTATAAAAGGGACGTGCACAGCTTCCAGTCAGACTTTTGGGATCGTGTCTCTTGTGTGTTACTAAACTCCAGCAGTAGTCATTCTCAAGACTTTTCAAGACCTTCACTGTCAACGCTGGATTTATACTGTGGACTTTGTACAGCTTCAAGCCTGCAAGCCAAAGGACTGTTCATTCATCCGACTGACTGTTACAACTCTGAGACTGGAGCTTTGCCGTCCCAGCTGAGATAAGTAGTCTGTACACTTTTAAAGCTTGTACTCTATCCCTGACTTAGCAATTAGAATTTATTTTTGTAATAAATTCTGTTTAAACGTTATTTGCTGAGTTCACCCTTTTGTTCGTTTTCTCTGCACGTAACAAATTGGGGGCTCGTCCGGGAGACGAACATTTTGAGCCGTTTGACAACATTTTGACAGCCTTTTCAAAACTACTGTATACTGTGAACTCAGCGAAATTTAATCATGGCGGAATTTAACCAGACGAATTTATGGATGACCTTGATCAGGACACATTTAATTCCCTCAGAAAAGACAACCTCATAACACTGGCCAATTTCCTTAAAGTAGAAGTCAAAAGATCTATGCGCAAGAGGGAAATACAGTACCGTATTGCCAAACATCTAGTTGATTTAGGCCAATTTGAGGAATCCACCCTGAAAGATTATGAGCCCGAGTCTACCTCTGAACTCAGAAAATTAGAATTAGAAATGCAGACAAATTTGGAGATCAAGAAACTAGAATTACAAATGAGAGAGAAAGAATTACAAATGGAAGAAAGACAGAGAGAAAAGGAGAGAGAATTGGAAGAACATCGACTACAGTTAGAAATGAGACGTTTAGAGCTTGGACAGTCAGGAAAATTCTTCCCTTCAGACAAGTTTGACATCACTAAGCATTTCAGGTTAGTTCCCCCTTTCCAAGAAAAGGATGTTGATAAATATTTCCTTCATTTTGAGAAAATTGCTCAGAGTCTGAATTGGCCTAAGGAGTCCTGGTCTATGCTTTTGCAGAGTGCTTTGGTGGGTAAAGCCAGAGAAATTTACATTCAGTTGTCAGTAGAGCAGGTTTCAAATTATGATTCTGTGAAGGAATTAATTCTCAAGGGTTATGAGTTGGTGCCTGAAGCGTACCGTCAGAAATTTAGGGATTGTGAGAAGGCGAAAGACCAAACTTATGTTGAATTTGCTCGAACAAAAGAACAACTGTTTGATCGCTGGTGTTCTTCTGAAAAGGTCAGTCAGAATTATGACAAATTACGACAACTTGTTTTGATTGAGGAATTTAAGAGGTGCATTCGGAGTGACATCAAGACATTTATCAATGAACAAAAGGCAGATACATTGGAGGTCGCTGCACGTTTGGCCGATGATTATTCATTGACCCACAAATCTTCATTTCTCAGCAAACCATCCCAGTCCTTTTCATACAGAAACAATGCAGGTAAATTTAACTCCTCCTTTTCATCCAAGAATTTCTCAAAGGAAAGTAGGAAATCAAATGACAACAGTTCACAAAATTTAAGTAACACTCACACATCATCAGATCCCAAGTCTCAATCTCCTTCTGACAAACAGTTCGGTACACTTTCTTGTAATTATTGTAAGAAAGACGGCCATTTAATGTCAGATTGTTTCAAATTGAAAAGAAAACGTGAAGGTCAAAGTGGTCAAAGTGGATCTAAGCCAACCGGCTTTATTTCTTCATCAACTCAATTAGAGTCTAATAATGTGTGCAACACATTTTCTGAGGTTAAATCCCTCTTATCCCCAATTAATGAGGTCAAGGTCAATTCTTCTCAGGATAGCATTATGGGTATTTTCGAGCCATTTATTCATAATGGTTTTATATCACTTTCTAGTGATTTCTCTTCCGCTACCCCTGTCAAAATTTTAAGAGATACCGGGGCTTCCCAGTCTCTTTTGTTGGCAGATACCCTGCCGTTTTCTGAAAAGTCATTTTCAGGTTCTAAAGTTCTTATTAAGGGGGTAGATTGCAATGACTACATTCCTGTTCCTCTCCATAATGTCTATTTGTCTTCGGACTTTGTTTCTGGACCTGTGGCTTTAGGTATTAGGCCTTTTTTGCCTTTTGAAGGGATTCACCTTCTTCTTGGAAACGACCTTGCTGGGGACAAGGTCATTACTAATCCACTTGTGACTGATAATCCTACTTTAGATCAGGATCCAGAGCCAATTGAACAAGAGATACCCGATTTATTTCCTTCATGTGCTATTACTCGAGCCATGTCAAAGAAAACTTCCGAGAATCAAAATACTCTCAAAAATAATGTCACAGATGTTGACTTAAATGACACCTTTCTCAGTCAGGTGTTTGACACGGATCATTCCGTTATCCCTCGTGGATTTGAAACTTCCAGTAAAACTTCTGCTGACCAAAGTCAGACATTTTCTAGATCAAATCTCATTGCAGAACAACACAAAGACCCAGATATTTTGTCTTTGTTGACAGGGTAGATGATGAAGGTAAAACTTCGGATAGCTCTGTTCCTATTATACAAAATCTGGTATTCTCATGCGTAAATGGAGACCTCCAGATGTTTTGGTTGATGACGATTGGGCTATAAAACATCAAATTGTGGTTCCAAAGCCCTACCATGCTGAAATATTGCGCCTAGCCCATGAACCCCCTGGGCTGGTCACTTAGGAGTCAGGAAAACTTATCATAAAATTCTCAGTCACTTTTATTGGCCTAATCTCAGGCAGGATGTAGCACATTTCTGTAAAACTTGTCACACATGTCAAATGGTAGGAAAGCCAAATCAGACCATTCCAAAGGCCCCTTTACAGCCAATTCCTGCATTTCAAGAACCATTTAGTAGGATACTAATAGACTGTGTTGGGCCCCTACCAAAAACAAGATCAGGAAATGAGTACATGCTGACAATAATGTGTACATCAACTCGGTTCCCAGAAGCCATACCACTGAGAAATATAAAGACAAAGACTATAGTGAGAGCTTTAGTCAAATTTTTCACTTTATTCGGCCTCCCTAAATGTGTCCAGTCCGATCAAGGCTCCAACTTTATGTCTGGAATTTTTCAACAAGTAATGGATCAGCTAGGCATTAAACAGTATAGGTCATCCGCCTATCATCCAGAAAGTCAGGGTGCTCTTGAGCGATTTCATCAAACTTTGAAAAACATGATTAGGACCTACTGTTTTGACACAGAGAAGCAGTGGGATGAAGGAATTCATTTTTGCTCTTTGCTGTTAGAGAGTCAATTCAAGAGTCTCTTGTTTTAGCCCATTTGAGCTTGTATTTGGACATACAGTCCGTGGCCCACTCAAGCTCGTTAAAGAGGAATTCCTATCAGACGATGATGATTGTCTGAATATTTTGCAATATGTCTCAGATTTTCGTACAAAACTCTCTAAAGCATGTGAATTAGCCAGAGAAAATCTTGAGTCATCTCAGCAGTCAATGAAAATCAAATATGATAAAAGCACCTCAAAACGGAAGTTTGAACCAGGTCAAAAGGTTCTTGTTCTACTTCCAATTCCTGGAAAACCATTCATGCTCGTTACTTTGGGCCATATCTAATTGATAAGAAATTGAGTGATTTAAATTACATCATAATAACACCTGACAGGCGTAAACAAAAACAGCTATGTCACATAAATATGCTTAAGCCATATTTGGATAGGGATAATCCTACTATAACTCAGCCTGTCAGTGCAGTCAGTTCAAGCCATTATGAAGATAGTGATACTGAAACTGACTTGAGTGAAAATACTCTAAACTCAAAGCTGGGCTCGGTCAAGCTTCAGAACTCAGAAATCCTGGAGAAGCTGGAATCTACAAAGTTGGCACACCTCCAGCCAGAACAACAACAACAGGTAAAAGAACTGCTCCACGAATATAAACACCTGTTTCAAGATGTTCCAACGAGGACAAACGTCATCTATCACGACGTTGATGTTGGGGACAGTAAGCCTGTAAAACAACATCCATACAGACTGAATCCAACAAAAGCGAAATATCTCCAGGAAGAAGTCAAATACCTGCTGGACAATGACTTTATTGAACCCAGTAAAAGTAACTGGAGTTCGCCGTGCATACTTGTTCCCAAATCAGATCACAGTTATCGTATGTGCACGGACTTTAGGAAGGTCAACACTTTAACAAAGACAGACACTTTCCCAATCCCGAGGATTGATGACTGCATCGACCGAGTGGGAAAAGCCAAGTATGTGACGAAATTTGACCTACTGAAGGGATTTTGCAAGTCCCTCTGACGGATCGTGCTCGTGAAATATCCGCCTTTGTTACACCAGACGGATTGTTCCAGTACAAGGTGATGCCATTCGGAATGAAGAACTCTCTGGCAACGTTCCAACGGATGATCAACGACGTCATATCCGGGCTAGACGGGTGTGCAGCCTACGTTGACGACGTCGTCCTGTATAGTGACACCTGGGAGGAACACATCAAGCTCATGCGGAAGTTCTTTGAGAGACTGAGCAAAGCAATGTTGACTGTCAACCTTGCCAAATCTGAGTTTGGTTGGGCAAGGGTAACTTACCTCGGACATACTGTAGGACAGGGTGAGGTAAAACCTGTTGATGCCAAAATCAGTGCCATTTCAAGTTTTCCCATACCAAACTGCAAACGACAACTGATGCGCTTTCTCGGTATGGCTGGTTACTACAGAAAATTCTGTCCAAATTTCTCCACAATTACTGAGCCTTTGACTAACTTACTTAAAAAGAAAGTAAAGTTTGTTTGGTCAGAGCAATGCCAACAGGCATTTGATACACTCAAAGCCATACTGCAAAGTGCTCCAGTGTTGTCTGCACCAGATTTCACTTTGCCATTCAAATTAGCTGTAGATGCTAGTGATACGGCTGCTGGTGCTGTTTTATTGCAAGAGGATAGTCATGGGATAGATCATCCTGTTTGCTATTTTTCACGCAAATTTAACAAATCCCAGAGAAACTACTCTACAATTGAAAAAGAGTGTTTATCTTTGATATTAGCTTTACAGCATTTTGAAGTTTATGTTACTTCTTCAAATCAGCCAATAGTGGTTTATATTGATCACAACCCTCTTGTTTTCTGCAGAAATTTAAAGGCAAAAATCAGAGATTGCTAAGATGGAGTTTAATGTTACAGGAGTTTAATCTTGACATTAGACATATCAAAGGCAGAGACAATTTAATTGCAGACTGTCTCTCTCGTATTTAGAGTTTATTGTTGTTCACTTTCAAGAAATTTTACTTTAGAGTAAAACAAAATTTGAGTACTTAAATCCTTTTCAAGATTACATTTGTAAAAGAAAGATTTTTCTTTGAAAAATTTTCTTTTTTTGAAGAGGGGGTGTGTTATGTAGGTCATTTCCCCCACACTCATCATGACCTGAGTTCAATTAGTCTAGAACATTCCCAAGGTCACTGCCCTTGATGACCTCACAACCTTGAATTCAATTAGTCATGTTTGGAATGTTCTGGAAAGTTGATTAGTTGTGTAAGGGAGATAATTTTAGAACAGTAATTAGCATGTCAATAAAAGTTCTAGATTGTTCTTACATGCCTTTATAAAAGGGACGTGCACAGCTTCCAGTCAGACTTTTGGGATCGTGTCTCTTGTGTGTTACTAAACTCCAGCAGTAGTCATTCTCAAGACTTTTCAAGACCTTCACTGTCAACGCTGGATTTATACTGTGGACTTTGTACAGCTTCAAGCCTGCAAGCCAAAGGACTGTTCATTCATCCGACTGACTGTTACAACTCTGAGACTGGAGCTTTGCCGTCCCAGCTGAGATAAGTAGTCTGTACACTTTTAAAGCTTGTACTCTATCCCTGACTTAGCAATTAGAATTTATTTTTGTAATAAATTCTGTTTAAACGTTATTTGCTGAGTTCACCCTTTTGTTCGTTTTCTCTGCACGTAACAATAGATGTTAATTTAAGTTGACCTTCAACTTCATGTAGCATTACGATCGAGCAACAAATAGAACGTTTCATTGTGGCGAGTCTCGATCGACACTTGACTGTATTCTAAGCAAAGTTTCAAAACAACAGTGTTTGTTCGGTGTAATAAAATTAATAACACACGCTAGCACGGGCAAGATCACGATTTGTTGCCTGCCCTCGGGCTGGTGCTCATGACGGTAATATTGATGATACCCTCGCCTTCGGCTCGGGTATCATCAATATTACCGTCATGAGCACCATCCCTTGGGCGGGCAACAAATCATTATCTTGCCCTTGCAGGCGTGTGTTATTATTTAAATAAAGTATTTGTTCAAAATAAGGTAGAAACACCAACATCACAATGTGCGCACGAAAAACTCCATCCAAATAGCATCTTTTCGTGAAAAGATATCTGGAATCTTCCCTTTGAAACTACCATGGAGGAAAAACTGAGAAGTTTCCATTTTAAAGTTTTACATAGAATTATTGCATGTAAGAGCCTTTTAAAGAAATGGAAGGTTGTGCATGATGATTCGTGTATACATTGTGGTGATACTGAGACTTTAGAACATTTGTTCCGTTCATGTCCTTACGTAAGAGGTTTTGGAGGAGTTTAACAAACTATGGCAACACTCTTCCAGAGATTATGTGTGTCTGGATGATTTTAGTGTGATCTTTGGTGTTCACCCAGTGAAAAAATTTCTTGCTTTAAACCACGCCATTCTGATCGCAAAGTATCATTTGTATTCGATACTATTCTGTAATATTAGACCATCATTTGCAATGTTTATTGAAACTTTAAAATATGTCATGAAGTTAGAGGCAAAAATATGTGAACGTAAAAACCAACTCTCGGGTTTTCACCGGAAGTGGGATATCTTGAAACATTTGTTAAATGAATAATTTATACCAATCTTTTCCACCTTTTCCCCCTTTGCTGCTTTGTTCTCCTTCTTTCGTTTGTTGTATCTTTTCTCTTCTTCTGTTTTGTAATCCGTGTTTTTGTCAATTGTTTATGTTTATATAAATAAATAAAAAAATTTCAAAAAAAAATAAATAAAAAAATTAAAAAAAACCATCCGATTTGCTCTTGCAAAAATTAACTAATACAAACTGCACAGTTCCCATTGTTTACCGTCTTTACTTTCTTTACTTTGTTTAGCATAAAGGCAGAGCAAACCGTTCAGTGAGATGATAAACTAGTGGTAGAACAAAGTTCAATATTTACTTCAACATTTGCTGCCAATGCTTAAGAAACATAGAAGAAAACCAATATGGCCAACGAATGACCAATCAGAAATTCGGACACCTTAGCTAAGATTTAGAAGGTTCAATAACTATCACGTGCGCACCAGATACTATCACGTGGGCACGAAAAACTTCCTATCACGTGCGCACCATATACTATCTCGTGGCCACGAGATACTTTCACGTGCGCACCAGATAATATCACGTGCGCACAAGAAACTATCTCGTGGCCACGAGAAAGTATCTTGTGCGCACGAGATACTTTCACGTGCGCACAAGATAGTATCTCTTGCGCACGAGATAATTTTTTTTCTCACAAAAAATGTCCCTTATGGGCTTCCATTGTTCACGATATCTATCAGACCTTTTCAGGAGTCAATTTATTGTGTTGTTATGGCTACAACTCCAGTAGAGTCGGTGTCTTTTGTATAATGGAAAAGACACACTATTACATAATTGGGGAAAAAGTACTTTTTATCGTTAAAATTTATACTTCAAACGGTACGAACACCATCGAATGTTTTATGGGTAAATATTTCACTCAAATGTGGCAGTGACATGTAATCTACAGAGAACGTGCATGGGTGTAGAGCAAAGTTAAAGAAAATAATAACTAAATATAGGTCGTAAAGAAAGTACGAATATCATTGCTAGAAATAACATTACAAAAAATAGATTGATTTGATCATCATCCACAGGAAGGATACTCTCCACCTTGGAGCTAGCCATGCGTATGTAGACAGCTAAAATATTTACACTGAAGATTTCCGAGATCTAACCGTGATGTCACTGCGTCCTTGTAGAATGTTATCATTGTTATGGTATAGGATTCGAAAGTCATATATTAAATCTCTCTCTCTCTCTCTCTCTCTCTCTCTCTCTCTCTCTCTCTCTCTCTCTCTCTCTCTCTCTCTCTCTCTCTCTCAGTATATGGCGTACCGACGGTTGCAGAGTGATCGTTCAAGTTCACAGTCGAAACAGCCAATGGAGTTTTGTGGAGTGTGTGTGACCGTCTTGGCAACTTTGCTGTCATTATGACCATGGGAAAAGAACCAAAGGTGAAAATCACACTTGACTAGATTCTAAATACTTCCGTTTTGGACAATCAAACATTTCATCATGCTTAGAGCATGAATGTTTTGGGTTTTAGTACGTTGTTATTGATACTGTTGGGGAAGTATAAGGTCCACGACAATTTGGCAAGTAAATGGAGGTTTGTTTTTACAATACGTACGTGTGTCTGTTTTCCGACAGCTACATCTAAGATTTACTGAATAACACGATTGGAACTAATTTGGGATAATTGGATCTTCATTTTTTCAAATTTCTCAAAAGTGTTAGGTGCGCTATAATAAAAATAAGTGTGTAACTTAAACAGAAAAATGGATGACGCTACATTTGCGGATTAAATGGACAGTACTTCACCATTCAATTATCCCGAATTAGTTCCAATCGTGTTAAATGTTTGTGAACGCAGAATGCAGTCTGACTTACCAGTAAAATTGCGAATTATGATGAGGAAAAGATTCGTCAATAAACACGTCCAAATAACACTGTTTACCCAATCTTAGCTCGGTTATTGAACCGCTATACTTTGAGGTTTGGGATTTGGCCGAATGGTCTGTCTGTTGCTTCTCTGCTCGGTGGCTTGATCCTATGAGTTCGAACCTGATTGAAAACACTGTATTTTCTTGAACTTTGAATATCGATGCTTGGAGGAAATAATGTTCCTTCTTCATCTTGAGAGCCTTTTCTTCAAACTGCAGTAGAAGTTGCTTTGACAATATGCTGCATGCTGTCGTTTATGCTGACCGTCAAGAGTTTTGTTGGCGCTCGCGTGTGCATGGCGTGTGAGTACATTGACACGGCCAGGTGTTCTGAGGTCACGTGACCTTATTAGTGGTCGGATAAAGGGCGCTTGCTCCTGAAAAATACGCGCGCTCTTTTCCCTCAAAATTATTTTAGTAAAGCATAATGGAGTTTTCAGCAGATGGCTTTCCGTTGCAGCATACATGTATAAGGTGACTGCATATAAAATATAGTCAAGGCCATCCTTTCAAATGACAAGTAAATGGTAAAAGTGTATATTTCAATCAAAATATGGATGGATGTTGCACTATCAAGTACGCCCTCAGCGAAATCCAGATGGTATTAATAGGGACAGCCAGTAAATGTTTCATTCTCAATAATATGCAGATTAACATCAGATTTCTACGTGGTGCTTACACAGGCTATTCTATCGCTGGCCTTCTTTCTAATCATAATTGCCATCGATACTCGATGTCACAGAGTCGCATATATAAAACTCAATCATGTTCATAGAGTTACATTAGGATTAGCACCGAAATATTTGTCTGATAATTTTGTTTTTAACAGTCATGTCCACAGAACGAGATCCGGACCCTATTCTATTTTTATTCAAGGTGGGGCTCGGTTTTATCAGAATAGTTTTGTATATACAGCTAGTGTTGAATGGAACAAAGTTCCATGAAATATACAGAGTATTACTTCAGATTCTCTGTTTAAAAGAAAGTGAAAGAAGTATTTTTATGAAGCAATGAATCAACGTGAGCAAAATTATTTTGTTTTTTATTAATTGTTGTCGTGCCGATTTGCTTGTGATTTTATTATTCGTGGGACCACATACAGTGAAATAATTTTTTAACTTTTCTGTGTTATCCCAGCACTTTTGTCTTTGTTTTTTTTTTCTTGTTTGTATTGTATGATTATTTTCTTAAGCCAAGAAGATTATGACATGGGCCGATTTCGAAATAGAAAATGACCTCATTTTCAAAATGACACGTCCGTTCCCTCTGAGTTGAGAATATGACAAAGTACATTTCTTTAAAGAAAGTCTGAAACACGTGTGATTAAAAATCATAAAATGCATGATCGCTATTAACCTAAATAAATAATCCTCGCGTCTTTGGCGGGTAATAATTGGGCTCGTTTGGCCTCGAAGAATAATAGTAAAGAGCCTGTAGGCATTCGGATGGCGGACTTTGTGCGTCTTCTTGTGACCATCTCTTGGTTTGCCGTCAACATTATAATAAATAAAGCCTGTTTGTAAATCTTAATAAAAAGAAAAACACGCTGGCTTAGCGTAAAACGGAAATAGAGACCAAGCATTGGTGTTCCAAAAATCTTTGCAAAAATGGCTTTCAAATTAATCCTCATTCGTACGGAAACGTGTGGTTTAAAGTGCATGAAATGATATTTTTATTTGACTAAACACTTTTAAAGGTTTTAGAGAAGCAAAAAATGAACTTTTTCAGATTCGGGCATTCAGCGAAAGTAAAACAATTGACTTTCATACAAAGGGTAATTTGCATAACTGAGAGCAAAAGTGAACAACGAGATGCAACATTAGAAATACACAACGAAAACTAGAAAATCGAAGAAAAAATATACAATACAACATAATTTAGACAAAATTCCGATATCATACTGAATTGTGAAACACAGTGTTTTGCTTCTGAGGGTGTGACATCAAGCAGTATGATGGAGCCGGCCGTTACCCCGCACACTACGAGATCTCACACTATAAAATCACAGCAAATGTCAATATGTTAATCAACAGCTGATAAAGACAATTAATAAACGTCACAGTTATAACAAATGCAAGTAAGAATGCTTTTGTATAGTTCGCTCTTTCATTTTCAGTCCATATTTCTTCAGTTAGTAACTTTCTTCTCATGGTTAGTTGTTTTTTAGCGCACCAAGAAAATGTCTTTACGTTTTTGTCCGTAGGTTAATCTTTAACTTCTTGAGGTATCTTGCGTTCAGTTTCTTTTTCTAGCGCTTGTATAGTTCGTGTCAATTGGTCGTAGTTCTGTCAAAACTGTTTGGTTTGTAGGGTTACCGAGGTTGGTTAATTTCCTTTCAGTAATTCTATTCAGCGATCTCGTCGTTTGAAAATTTTCTCACAGTGATTGCATACAAACGCAGGTTTCGAAATGGCAAAATAATCGAAAAATTAAAAGCCCAGAATTGTACTCAAAAATTCCCTTCTTTCCTAACCCACATGTATTTGCTTTATGTATTCGATCCCGCGTGTGTAGTAGGCTCGAAGATTTGCTATGTATTGTTTTGTCGTAGATATGCGATTAACGAGTCTTTTAAAACAAAAAAAGAAATTAGAGAGCATGTCGTTGTGTTTCCTATAAATCGAAAATACAATCATATTAAACAAACCTATCATTCTAAATTTCAAACTTACTGATCGCATCATAGAACTACTGCATGGCTCGTTGATAGTGGGTGGCCCGTTTCCTCGTCACAAGGAGAGTGGATTTCTCGTTTTCAAGATGTTCTTCATCGGGGAATTACTCGATGTGAATCTTCAAGTTGATAGTTTCTTGAGAGCGGATCGTAGAGGATTTACTCACACGGGGAACTCGCTCGTCGGCAAAGTGTCTGGCGCTTGGCAATGGTGACGTTCGAGATTCGGGGAATTGATCGTAGAGCTTCTCGCTTGGTGACGAGAGGTGACTGACGACCCAAAGTCAGTCTTCGAACTGGGTTTGGTATCTCCATCATGTCATAACATAAAGGAAAGAAGCTGTATCTGTCATAATCCGAGCACATAAGAAGTAACACAGAACAGCATGAACACCTAGCCTGTTATGAAACACCTATAACCTATACTCTTTCTTGTGGGCAGTGCCGTTTATTACCCCCTCCTTGTGGCCTTGGAAAATACCGATGTTTATGCAGCCCCTCTGTATAATAAATGGGTGATGTACTCTTCATGACAGACAATAAAGGTATTACAGGTTATCATTAGAGAGCAGTTTTTCCAATCAATTTAGAAAATTATCCAACTTGAGACGCTGCTCGCCGGAGCCATGTTATGGATGCTTTGGATAAGTCCATCTCAGAAAGAATGGGGTATTTTAGAGTGTGACTTTTCCTACTACTGGGTCCACTGTTCTGCAAAAATGACACTGCTCATTCTATAGAAATTGTGGTGTACGTCTGAGAGTAAATCGTTCCCAACTGCTTACCATTTGCAGAGAGAAAATTGCACCTGCAATAATATTATTCATGGTATTCTCAAGGACACGAGTGGTGCATCTTGCTGTGGCAATAATAACCAATCCACTTTGGGCTGTCTACTTGTTTGCCGTTTGCATTTTTGCTGAGGTAGTGGTTCTTTCAAGATTATAGAGGATGTATCCTATGTAAAGTATTGACTCATTCACAATGATGCAATTGGAAATTCCGTGTTTTAAAGCATGGAGTGTTCAGCTTTGACATTACTTTTGAGCATGCCGGAGTTCACGCGAAAGGAATTTGCTGTTCAAACTAGAGAGATGGCGACAATTTGAACAAATGAACAAATATTTGAGTCTAAAGCTTCCTTTAACCTTTTATGTCTTTTATGTCATAAACTAAATTATCAATCGATAATGTCCTAAAATTTTACTTTTCTGTTTTTATTTGCCTGTGCACGTCAAGATTTCTATTGTTATAGCTTTGTACTTGTAAATATTGTGTCTTCACCCACCACATTATTACCGATAATGTATTCGATTATCCAGGATTGTGGCCCCATATATTTTCTACTTCTACAAATTAAATGGCATTACCGAAACCAAAATAATAGCATTAACATACCCGCACCTGGCCAATAATGGACTCAAGCAAACTTTGCACTCCGTAATGTAATCGGATTGTGCAAATTTTGCTTTCACCATTAGATTGGCCGGAGGGGAGGGGTGTTACATCATTGATTAAACACACACCTTTCACTCATTTCTTATAGGGCGCCACCATTTTCCTTCGATTTTTTGCCACCAACAAAGAGCTTAGTACAAAGTAAATTTACAGAAAAGATGATATTCAAACTGCACTGCTACATGGTACGAAACCAGAGATTAATTGTCCAACAAAAAATTCATGCTAAATTCACAATTGAGCAAAATGTGCTGCAAACACTGCGGCAGAATTCCAGAATCAGTAAACGTTTTCAAAGACTGAAAGATCCGTCGCTCGAGGACGCTCCCTACGCCCACCTCGTAAGAGGGGAGCGTAGAGAGCGCCCTCGAGCGACGGACCTTCCAGTCTAACGTTTTCACTTAACTACAAGTTTACAATGTAACTCACCCTTTTTCTAGTCAGTAGAAACGAATGAAGTGATTTTGTTTACGTATTCACTTATGGAAATGTTATCATGGAAACACAGCAAAGTAACTAAAAAAGGAAGTCAACGTAGCAGTTTTTTACAAATGATACATATACCACGCAACATTGCATGCAAGGAAGGCATAATCAAAATCATTTTAAAGGGAAACAGTCGTAGGAACTGAACTCAAAGGTCGTATTTGACCCATGTAAACGCTGTATCCAAGGTACAATGGTGATTGACGAAAGTTAAAACATATCTGTCATAATCTACATCGTTTAATTTAAATGTTGCAGCTATGATGATGATGAGATGCATCTAGATATCTTGCGTGAAATACATTTTTTTAAACAAGAAACTAGCTCAGGTGCAGTTCCGACGACGGTTTCCTTTTAAGCCAAATTTTAGGATGATAAAAAGATGACTACATGAAACTAAAACACTGTATCGGTGATTTTGTGTGATTGTTCACAACTCTTTCCATCTCTGTGTTAAAATGACTATGCTTTACAGATGTTAATTGTCCTGAGAGCTCGATACTTTGAAGATGATTAGGAATACAGAGAAGCTGTCAAGGATTTTTAGTTGGAAGATTCTCAGAGATTTCAAATCTAGAAAGAAATACTAGGCTGATGCCGAAGTCAAGAGCGACATCAAGTTGAGAATCCACTACCCACACAAAGTAATGTAAGTATTCATCTACAGTATATCACTGACGGGACTGTTCAGAATTTACTTACAGGGGAGGCCAGAAGATTTTCTATTTTTCTCGGTGATTTTTTTTCATGGTCCACCCTAGTAAATTATAGAGAAAATCTATGGTAAACCTCATAATCCCTGTTTTTTTCCATCTTCACCCAATATATACATGCATGCTTACACACTAAGACACAGAGAGTCTGACAAGTTTATTTCACTTTAGGAAGAATACAGTGGTCGTTTAGTTACAATAGAGTGGCCAAAAAAAGCATATTTTGTAGGGACTGCAAGTGGCACACTTTTGGAAGGCTAATGAACAAATCAGGTTGTAAATTTCTGAAGAAAAATATTAAACATGAATGCTTCTTTTGTTATGTCCACTATAAATGATCCATTTTATAGCCCTTTTCTTGATTATTTTGACGATTACTTTGTCCCAAACGTTGTTGTGTCAGTGTTTTTTATCATCAAACACTTTGGTTGTAAATGTTGCCAAGTTTTTTTTTTAACATTAAATACTACTCAGAGGAAGAAATAATAGAAATAATATACTAATAATATACAAAGCAGGGTGTGTTCACTGACTAGACAAGTCTTCTCACTTTTTCCACAAGTACGCTCCCATCGGTGCAAATGAATTGGAAAAGTTTGCAAACATTTGACTGTGGCAGGTACAGACTTTCAAGGTGAAGGACTACCCCACACCAAGAATATTGTCATTTTCCAGGAATCAGATACATTTTATGTTGTAGCTTGTACAATGGCTGTTCCCAATCACTTCTTGAGATAATGTACATTCAACAATCCATTACCCTCTGATTTTGAGCTCCCTCAATGACTTTATTGCTAATTAACTTGTTCAAAGAAAACAATTGCCACTCTTAATTCTTAAGTAAACACGATTGGAACTAATTTGAGATAATTGGATGGTGAAATAATGTCATTTTAATCTGCAAATGTAATCTCAACTGCTTTTCTTTTTAAGTTAAACACTTGTTTTTATGAATAATTTGTAATGTTGCACAAGTCAACTGTACGGCACCTAACACTTTTGAGAAAGTTGAAAAATATGAAAATCCAATTATCCAAATTAGTTCCAATCATGTTAGTATCCCCTACATTTTTCTGGCCATTTTTTGCTCACGTGTTCACACACGTGAGCATATGGTTTAGCCATGTCTGTGTGTCTGTGTGTCTGTGTGTCTGTGTGTCCGTGTGTCTGTATCCCCATTATCTCAAAAACAGCTGAACGTATTTCAGTCAAATTTGGTAGACATCTTCAGAATTCAAATGGCTAGAACTGAAAAGGTTTTGGTGGGCGTGGCTTGCATATTAATGAAGTTATCACAGTTTTAATTTTTCTGATACATGGTAGTCTATGGGAAGCATGATGTCCAAGTTACACTAGCACTCTGGCCAGACGATGCTGAAGTTAGACACGGTTTCGGATTCGGTTTTGGATTCAGTTTCGGATTCGGTTTCGGATTCGAGAGACTGAAAGAAATTTTATATTTTCAGCCAATTGTTACACTGTGGAATACTGGATTTTCCTTACTTTCCCTGGACCTTTTTTCAGCTAAAATAATATCTAATCACACTAGACAAAGTGAAAATAAGATCACAATAAAACAATGCATATATTTCATGGCATAAATTGTGTGCATATATTCACAAATGGTTAAAAAATATAAATTACAGAAAGCTTCAAAGCACTCTAATTTAAAATTTAAAGGAAGTGTCGAGCAAGGAAAACAATATTTAAAAAAACATACTTTAATCATTTTATATGTCACAATGTGTGTCACATGGTTTAATGTTAATATGTTGTATTAATTTGATGTTTTGATTGATGTTGTTTTACATAATATGTTGCGTAATAAAGATAGCATTGAATGCATTTCTTTGAATTGTGCGTAGTACTGTTAGCTTGAATAGTCTGAACTGCATAATGCCCATAATTGAGATGGACAGCTCATAAGTTGTAACTTTTGACTGATTTTCAGCAGTTTTGTCTTGTGTAGTCATGCATTACAGTTCCTTGCTCTACTGCCTAAAGTGTTTTGATTTTTTAAACTTTATAAATTATCAGTGTTCTCCCCAGGCCATTTAGCGTAGCGGTCCCGCTACGCTTTCGCCTCTCCCCGCTACGCTTTGATTCTCCCCGCTACGCTTTGAAATATTCCTGCCATCCTTTAGTTCACACGCTAGCGCTCTGCGTAGCTACCAGCTGTTGCATGCATTGTCTACACATTAGCGCTCACAGCAACTTTCAACCTGGTGAAAGAGTGGAAGGTGTGAAGTATGGTATGCGTCCGATAACTTGTCCGTAAGTGTTGAGAGGAACGCTAAAACAATAGAAGAATCGGCTGGGTTGTTCACAAGTTTTCATTCTACAACAACTATTACGACCAACAAAGACCTTCAGTCGGTATATCGTATACATCGAGGACAAGTATTCACAGAGTTAGGCGGTGTAGCACTAGCGGGGCCTTTGATCACATTCCCATGCTTCGATCAACGAAATGGACCGCAAAAGAAACAAAAGAAGCAGTTGACTAGTGAGGTTGATTATGATTTTACAATGATGATCTTTTTTTTTGTCCGAGTACGATCACGATCGCGATCGAGTTCACATTGCATAAATTCCAATATGGCGGCGGCCATGTTGGCCGACGTGTTTATAACGTGTTGACATTGATCCTGGCGTCGCGTGTGGTTCCACTCTGACACGTTCTCTGAAAGATTTTACACCTGATTTTCGAGTGATTCTAGTCGTACTTAGTTCATGTCTTGTGATCATCTTTGTGGTATTTTTAAAATCAAGAATCGAACGACGATGTTCAGTGGCAGTGGTAGTTACGCGGGGGGTGGGGGGGGTCGGCTGGTTGAAATTGATCCCTGTGATGAAACATTATTCGCGGTGTTTGTCGTTCAAAAATGATATAAAACTCAATTACATTTTAATTGTGTAAAGCTTAAACTTATGAATTTTCCTCTTTGTTGGCAATTTTTGACAATTTTATTAGCAATATATGTATTAATGAAACTCCAACCAGACGAACCATTTCTTGCTTTCAATCTGAACTTGCTGTTACTGTTTGAATCTTCTATTTTAATTGCAATTGTACTATACTGTGCAGTGTGATGATTTATTTAAGTGTAATAAAGAGTTTCCATGATGTTCAAATTGCATACTTGTGTGTTACCATTGCATTTTGTTGTGAGTGTACATGAATGCCTGGGTGCATGTGCAAGCTTATATCCATATGCAAATATAAATTAATGATATGCAAATGATTATGCAAATTAGCCGCTACGCTTTTGCTTGATCCTGGGGAGAACACTGAATTATGATTATATATGAAACATTTATGTCATGAACTACATGCTACATTTATGTGATAAAATACATGCTATTTGTGCAGTAATTTCATCTAGTTAAAATATCTCCTTGTGTATCAGTAGTTATTATATTCTTCGAAAAAATAATAACATAAGCTGGAAATATAAGAACCGAATCCGAAACTGAATCCGAAACTGAGTCCAACTTCAGCATCGTCTCTGGCTGGAGTAAAGCCGTAGTATTCATCGTCAGAAATATCGTCCAAGGCCGGCTATTGCTGGCAATCCGAAGCAAGGTAACGGCACTCAGCTGCTTCATAAACCTAAGTGCATCTAGAGGACCGTCACAGGAAAAAGTCAGGTAAGTGTTTCACTCTTTTGTATGGTAACAAGTCGCGATGATACGTGTTATGTTAGTGTTAGTGGAAAAACAAGGTGGCCGATGTGGCTAAGGTGTACGGTATGCGTATCCTTACGTCGGAAGATTTTGCGTCAAAAGATTAGACTTTGTATTTGTGAAAATAGACAAGATTTCATCTAGCTAAAGGTAAATTTGTTCATTATGGAAGCGATCAACAATTTTGAATCTCGAGAACGGTGTCCTTGATGAGTCGTAAATATGAACAAGTGTGAGGACACGTGTTAGTGGAAAAACAAGATGGCCGACGTGGCCAAGGTGTACTAGTATGCGTATCCGTGCGACGTCAGAAGTTTATTGCGTCAAAAGGTTAGACTTTGAATTTGTGAAAATAGACATGATTTCATCGAGATAAAGATAAATTTGTTCATTATGGTAGTGATCAACAATTTTGAATCTCGAGAACGGTGTCCTTGATGAGTCATAAATATGAACAAGTGGTGAGGATACGTGTTAGTGGAAAAACAAGATGGCCGACGTGGCCAAGGTGTACTAGTATGCGTATCCGTGCGACGTCAGAAGTTTATTGCGTCAAAAGGTTAGACTTTGAATTTGTGAAAATAGACATGATTTCATCGAGATAAAGATAAATTTGTTCATTATGGTAGTGATCAAAAATTTTGAATCTCGAGAACGATGTGCTTGAGGAGTCGTAAATATGGAAAAAAAAATCAAATTCGTTCAATAAAAAATACGCATCTCCAGTAGAAATATGGCCGACTATGGTCATTCAAGACATAGTACACATTTTTTCAAGGAACCAAACATTGTATAGAGGGGGAAGTGTAGTTGTTGTATATAAAGGTTGTTTTTCAAAATATTGAAATTGAGCAGATAAATCATAAACGTTTACCTGGAAAATGCCTAGGGTAGGTCCGTTTATTTGCATATTTTATGGTATATGTCTTCCTATTTTTTGTCAAAGAATTTTAGAATTCAATAGACTGATATATTATACAGTTCATGATGGGCTACATACATGACTCAAATTTGTTGCAGTTATTTGAAAAGTCCTGATCAAATGGAAGCAGTACTTTGGCAGTATTTTTGATAGGGTGACATTTTGTTGGTATGAACTTTCTACTGGGTATTTTTTGAACTTTAAATTTAGGGACGGACCATTAGACTTTGGGAGGGTGGTGGTCACGACTGGATTCTGAAAATGTTTTTTTACGTCCGATAATTTAAATTTTATTTTTTCAAATGAAAATAGACTTGCAAATTTTTTTTTCTGAATTTTGCAGAATTTTTTATTATCGGTACGTTGTGAATATTTTTTATTTTGGAGAGAAGTCTGAAAATTTTGTTTTTCAAATTTTCTGCTCTGAAAATTTTTTTTTTCCGGTTCTGACCACCCCCCCCCCCCCTTGCCAAAGTCTACAAAGTCTAATGGTCCGTCCCTTAGCCCATGCTGCCACTCAAATCATATATTGATTTTATTTCTTATACAGATTACATCTACAAGCCAAAGTCCTGCACCACTACTGCTCAAGAGGTTGATTTTGCTATAGTAAGGCTTGTATTTGGCCGCTAGAAGGCTCATATTTGCACATTTGGCCGCTGGAAGGCTCATATTTGCATATTTGGCCGTTGGAAGGCTCACAGAACACTCAGACATTTGGCCGTTAGAAGGCTCACTTTTCACTATTATAACAATCACACCATCATAAGAATCAAATAAATATTTAAAAATTGGAAGATTTGAGTACTTGCTTTAATTTTATAGTGACTGCCACAAGATATATATACACAACATACAGAGATATATTTATTTATTCTTGGTGTTTTATCTAATAATCCATCCATCCTAGAGAAATACAAGGATAACTTGTACACGAATTCTTGAGTGAAACACAACAGCATTTATTCCAGATTATACCTTTTGATACTGCAACAAGTACAATAATCTGAAGGAATCTTATCACATCTGTTAGAAGTTGAAAACATCAATACAATGAGAGTAAAGAAATTAAGCCACAAGGCCAAAAATGAAAAGAGAAAATTGCATCTCCAACATAAAGACAATGTCCACAAATTCTTACAGAAAGGTGGTTATTGAGGGTGATGGCAATTGTTTATTTAGGGCTATAAGTCAAGGTCTCTTTGGATCTCAGATTCATCATAATGCTGTAAGATTACAAATTGTCAACTATATAATTGATCATTGGCATCAATATGAGCAGTTCATTAAAGGTGAATATCAGAGATATCATGTAAATAATCAAGATGACTACAGACAGTACATGTCTATATCTGACCCAGGTTTGGCAACTCATGGTGGCCATATTGAAATAAATGCAGCTGCTATGGCATACAGTGTAAAAATTGCAGTTCATCTAGATGTTCTGAATGAACCATCGACACTGAAGGTGAATCCTCTGAAACAATACACCTATTATACCATGCATCCGTGTAGAAGGACAAATGATAGTGGGCACTATGATTTCCTTGAGAAAAGAGATACAGAGACATTTCATGACACGGCTGAAACCACAGACTGTGCAAATTATAGAGAAAAGAGAAAGTGAAAGACAAGAAAAGAAAGCAAGAAAAAAGGAAAATGGTAGAGTTCAGAGAAAATGAACAGCAGAGAAATGTTCAATCAATGAAATTAAGACGGTCTGATGAAGTGTACAGACAAAGTGAACAACAGAGAAATGCTCAATCAAAGAAATAAGACGGTCTGATGACGTGTACAGACACAATGAACAACAGAGAAATGTGAAATCAATGAAATTAAGACGGTCTGATGAGGTGTACAGACAAAGTGAACAACAGAGAAATGTGAAATCAAAGAAATTAAGACGGTCTGATGAAGTGTACAGACACAGTGAACAACAGAGAAATGTGAAATCAATGAAATTAAGACGGTCTGATGAAGTGTACAGACAAAGTGAACAACAGAGAAATGCTCAATCAAAGAAATTAAGACGGTCTGATGACGTGTACAGACACAATGAACAACAGAGAAATGTGAAATCAATGAAATTAAGACGGTGTGATGAGGTGTACAGACAAAGTGAACAACGGAGAAATGTGAAATCAAAGAAATTAAGACGGTCTGATGAAATGTACAGACAAAATGAACAACAGAGAAATGCTAAATCAATGAAATTCAGACGGTCTGATGAAGTGTACAGACAAGCTGAAAAAGAAAGTGATGCAAGAGCTAAGAAAATTAAAAGAAATTGCAGTGGTGCCAAATCAATTAATGAACTTATTGAAGTTTTCCGTAAATCAGTTCAGAATGGTCCAACATTTGTATGTGTGTGCTGTGAACAGCTGTGGTACAGAGAAAGTGTTGTAAATTACAATAATATTAAAAGTAAATTGTCATCATTGGCATCATCCTATGTAAATGCCACAGATGATGAAATGTCACCATTATGTCAAACTTGTTACTCATATTTAAAACAGTCCAAGCTGCCACCTTGTGCTGTAGCAAACAAAATGTCATTCCCAGGAATCCCACCAGAGTTAAAATTACATCCACTTGAAGAAAGACTTGTTGCCTACGTATTCCTTTCATGCAAATCAGAGAATTGCCACGGGGTAGACAAGTTAGTCTCAAAGGCAATATTGTAAATGTCATAGCTGATGTATCTAGCACTGTTTCAACATTACCCAGAACTATCAATGATTCACAAACAATACCTGTCAAATTCAAAAGGAAAATAAGCTACAATCATGCCTACCAAGTTGAAAATATTAGACCTCACAAAGTGATAATGGCAGCAAAGTGGTTAGTTGAAAACAGTCCTTTGTATAAAGCGGAAAAGATAACAATTGGTACAAATTGGAATGTTTGTGATCAGAATGAATCTGATGACTGGGAAGAATTTTGCAGGACAATGATTGCAATCTTAATTCTGAAATAGATGAACAGGAATCCTGTAATGAAATGTTGATAATAACAATGATGATGATTGTGATGATAACAATGATGATTGGACAGAAGAAATCAAATTAGAGGATCAGGCTGCTGGAACATTAGATACAATGCTTTCACTTTCTTATGATAGAAACATAGATTCACAAGGAGCATTTTGCTTTGCCCCGGGTGAAGGCAACAGACCTTTAGGTATATTTCAAGATAAGTATTCCGAAGAACTCTCATTTCCAACAATTTTTTGTGGTCAGCCGAGACAAAGTGAACAAAACATCCCAGTATCATACAGTACACTATGCAAATGGGAACTGCGACATAAAGATCGAAGAGTTGCAAAATCTGTTCCGAACATTTTCTTCAAACTGAAAAAATTACAAATTCAGCAAATCAAAGACAAAGCATCATTATGCTTACACAAATGTAATCTGAAAGGCCGTAAAGTAACAGCTGGTGAAGTGCAATCTCCTCAAAATGTAGACAAGATAGTTAGACTTGATGAAGGATTCAGGGCATTAAAAACATTGAGAGGGTCACCACCATATTGGGAAAGTGCTAAGAGAGACATTTTTGCTATGATACGCCAAATTGCAATTCCTACATACTTCATGTCCTTCTCATCAGCAGAGTCCAAGTGGATACATCTTTTGAAAATTCTTGGAAAGACAGTTCATGAAAAGAGTACACAGACAATGATATATTAAATATGTCATGGAATACTAAGTCTGAACTGATCAAATCAGACCCGGTTACTTGTGCTCGACACTTTGACCATTGCTTTCAGCAATTTATGCATGATTTTCTACTCAGTTCACACCATCCACTTGGTGAAATACAGGACTACTTTTACAGAGTCGAGTTTCAACAAAGAGGGTCACCACATGTACACATGCTTGTATGGATCAAAGATGCACCACAGTATGGTGAGAATGATGATGATGAAATTATTAATTTCATAGATCAGTATATTACATGCAGCAATGAAACCAGTGATGAAAACCTTGCAGAGTTGATAAATTATCAGATGCATAGACATGCAAAAACATGTAAAGTCAAAGGTCAGTGTGTTTGTAGATTTGGCTTTCCTCTACCACCTATGCCAAGAACAATGATATTGCAACCATTACCTATGGATATTGATGAAACAACAGAACAGAGCCTTAAAGAACACTATACACGTATTAAAACTGTACTTTCTGATTTACAATTCGGAGAAAAGCTCTCATTTGATGAATTCTTAGACAAAATACAACTTGATGAGGAGACCTACATTAAAGCAATACAGTCATCCCTAACATCTGAAAAAATCTTCCTCAAAAGATCACCTAATGAAATCAGAATAAATAATTATAATGAAATTCTACTGAAAGCATGGAGGGCAAACATGGACATTCAATTTATTATAGATCCATATGCCTGTGCAATGTACATAGCATCTTACATCAGCAAAGCTCAACGAGAATGAGTAACTTGCTAGCTAGAGCTGTAGATGAAGTGAGAGAAGGAAATCAAGACATCAGGGAGAGTGTCAGACATATAGGAAACAAATTCCTAAATCATGTTGAAGTTAGTGCCCAAGAGGCTGTGTATCTAACTATGCAAATGAAATTGAGGAGAGCATCACGAGATGTCATATTTGTTAATACATCACCCCTAATGATCGAGTTATTCTACTGAAACCACTGGATGAAATACAAAATATGCCGGCAAATGCTACTGATATAGAAAGTGACAACATCTTGAAAAAATATGAGCGTCGTCCAAAAGCCCTTGAGAAATTGTGCTTGGCAGATTTTGCAGCTTGGTATACTTTTGAAAGGGAAAAACCTGATGAAGTAGAGAAGAAAGACAATGATGATGTTTACAATGATGACAACAACAACAGTGGGACAACTTATCGTGTCGGTAAACTTATCTACAAAAAACGCACAAAAAGTAAAGTCATCTGATATGTTCGTTTTCATAAAGAGAGAGACTCAGAAAATCATTACAGAGAGTTAGTAATGTTGTTTTATCATTGGAGACATGAAAATCAACTATTGGCTGGTTGTAGTACATACCATGACCGCTATTTGCAAATAAAACAGGAAGTAGATACTAAACAAAAGGATTACAATAAAAATGCTGAGGCATTAGATCAAGCAATTGAAGCAGTACAGAATACAGCTGTGGATATGTTTGACAATATTGCTCCAAATACAGAACATCAGGAAAGACAAGACTCTGCAGAAGGATGCAGACAAAGTGACACAATGAACATATTTGCCCCACAGAATGACAGTCATTCACAATATGACATAGGACAAGACATTGGCATGGCTGTAAACAATCCCAATATTGAAGAACTTCAACACCCACGAATGCCTGACAGTCAGCTGTACCCCATTTTACAGATTCTTAACAAGAAGCAAAAAGAAATATTCTATCATATAATTCATTGGATTAAAACAAAAACAGATCCTTTGCATGTGTTTGTTACAGGTGGAGCAGGTGTTGGTAAATCTGTTGTTCTGAAATCACTTTATCAAGTACTTTTGAAATATCTTTCAAGTCGTCCTGGTGAAAATCCTGACAATGTATTACTATTACTCATGGCACCAACAGGCAAGGCTGCATACAATATTAAAGGGAGTACAATTCACTCAGCGCTGCAGATTCCTGCAAGCCAAGGATTTCACTATAACCCTTAACATCAGAAAGACTAAATACTTTGCAAGCAAAATACAGGAATTTAAAAATTATTTTCATTGATGAAATCTCCATGGTTGGCAATGGTATGTTCAACTACATCAACCTTCGGCTTCAACAAATCATGGCAAACAATCAGCTCTTTGGTGGTGTCAGTATAGTTGCATTTGGGGACCTGTATCAATTGAAGCCTGTCTTTGATGGCTGGATATTTAATGATCTTAGGCATGATTATGGACCACTTGCTTAAATATCTGGAAAGACCTATTCAAAATGTTTGAATTAACAGATATTATGCGTCAAAAAGATGACTTGGATTTCGCACAATTACTTAATCGTGTACGTGAAGGAAAACACACTTCACATGACATCAGTATTCTGAAAACCCGCATAGTACAAACCAATAATGGAAGTCCACCGTACAATGATTCAATAGTGCATCTCTACTGTGAAACAGACTTGTTGATAACCATAATGTGTTAGTGTACGACAGACTTACAGAAACTAAAACAAATGTATCTGCTACTGATACTGTAATTGGGGATGTCTCTGAAACAGTGAAACAAAAAACATTAACCATAGTTGCAATGTTAGGTCCTCAAAAGACAATGGGATTAGTATATCTCAATTATCCATTGGAATAAATCAACGAGTTGAACTATGTATGAATCTGTGTGTTGATGATGGATTAATAAATGGCACTCCAGGAGTAATAAAGTTTATTGATGGACCAGACTTAGATCATGTCATGGTTCTATGGATTTTATTTGATGATAGCACTGTTGGCAAAGCACTGCGACAAGAAAACGACATTTATACCAGAGGAGAGTAACCAAAGCATGGACACCCATTACACAGATATCACGGCAATTCAGAGTAGGAAGACATAAAAATGCTGAAGTTGTTAGAAAACAATTTCCCATCAGACCAGCCAGTGCAAAGACTGTCCACCGTTGCCAAGGTGATACTCTCACTGATGTAGTTGTTGATTTCAGTACTGCTTCAAACAGAAACCAGTGTCATATACACTATGTTGCCCTTAGCAGAGTCACAAAACTTGCTGGTCTTCACATAACCACATTACAGGAAAATCAAATATCTGTCAGCAGTGATGTCACAGAAGAAATGCAACGCATGCGATCACATTCCATGTTACAACTTTGCTTGACTTTTCCATATGATATACCAAACAAATTTATGTTGCTTATCAAAATGTAAGATCACTTCATTTCCATTTTCAAGATGTTGTCAATGATTTCAGTTTGACATCAGCTCATGTACTTATTTGCAGTGAATCAAGATTACAAAGTGGTGATCAAAATGATGATTACACAATTCCAGGTTTTGAAATTTCCAGACATGACGATAACAGAAATCAAACAACAAGACCATATCATGGCCTAGTATTGTATAGCAAAGCGAACATCCTGGAGTCGGTTCCACAATCACACAATTACTTACACTGCGAGTTTATCACAGCAATATACAAAACAACATTTGGCTTACTTCAAGTTGTTGCTATTTATATTCCACCTTCAACACCAATAGGCAATTTAAAACGAGCTCTTTTAAATCTTAATGAAGAACTCCACAATAATCTACCAACAGTGATACTTGGTGATTTCAATATTGATTTGTTACAAGAAACATCTTCAGCAAAACAATTGATTGAACTTATGACAAACCAACTCAAATACAAACAAGTTATCCAACAACCAACAACAAACTATGGATCTTGCCTTGATCATATTTATACAAATATTCAGTCTACAGATTTTGGTGTACTTGAATCCTACTACAGTGATCACAAACCAGTGTGGGTAGCAGTATAAAGAAATTATAACAACAGTCACTCACATAATACTCAGTTATGCAGTCATGTCAAGCACAAAATTATGCAAAACATAACTTTCAAATGACCTTTTCAATGCCATTCAACATTAAAAAGCATTTCATTCAACTATGCCCTGTTGATGCTGTCATTGTCATTTCAACTTGCCTCCTTTTCTTTAATATCTCAATACTAAAGCTTCAATCTTGAATTCCACATACAAATTACTAACTGATAACTATCAATAATTATTTAATCATCTAATTCCACCATAATTTGACAGCTTAGTATCCATCTATTCCATTGGAAAATATATTCTACTTGTTATACTCAGGATGGTCTTGGTACTTAAATCCCACTAGCTATCAATAAGATAACTGCATAACCAAAAACATCACCACTGTCTAGGATATATTCATGTCATGAATTATTCATTTTATTTCTATTACTCAAATACACTACCAAGAATTATTAATACGCAAAAGATCATTATTTCAATACCTAACACTTCCATTTCCTCCCTCACATAATTCTCAAAGTGCAAATGTTATTTCTACTTTCACTAGAATCTATTCAACCATATAAAAACTGCACTAGATAGACAAATACAAGATTGACCTACTTACAGTGAAACCCCTAAGGGACGAACCATTACACTTTGGGAGAGGAGGGGTGGTCAGAAATGGAAAAAAAATTCAGAGTAGAAAATTTAAAACCAAAAATTTCCAGAGCACTTTGCAAAATAATAAATTAAATAGAAACGCAAATCTGTAATACAAAAATATACAAGGACATTCAGCGGCAAAAATATTACATATCGAACTTTACATTATACTATCTCAGTTTAACAAGGAAGTCATCTTCTACATGGACATTTCACCTAAATTGATAGTTCCCTGAACATTGAGTACTATAAACTTTCCATTTTCCGGTTTTCTGTAATAAGAACAAAATTTTGATCCAGAACATAAATTTTCATGTTTCTATATGACATAAATACAAAGTTAACAGATTGTCGAACTTTCATGAGACTGAATTCTTGGCAGAAATTTGACGAAAAAGCCAAAAATTGTCATTTTTCATTATTAAAAAATTCATAACTTTTGATTGAATGAATCAAGCTCCTTCAACCTTTTATTTTTCACCTTCGTACCATACCACTTTACTGTCAAAAGTAGAAAAAGTGCCTTGGCCACCCAACTATAAACAAAATCAGTTCCAACACTTTTATCTAATGTTCTTGTCATTCTGTCAACCAATCACAGTAATGCACGTGAGCATATTCAGTTCATATCTGGTTATCCTCATTCTTTCAGCTACAAAAATGTGATCTCTAAAAAATGACTATATTGTTGGTATTGGGTAGTCCTTCATCTTAAAAGGACATTTGCTGTAACTTTTGGCATTTGTGTATCAACAATTGTTTCTCATTCAATTCCCACATAGAATACCCAGTGCTGTATTTAGCAACATACACTAGTACATACCTACGTAAACGACCACTGTTATTGTTTGCAAATGAATTCTAGTCTTTACTTGATCCGAGATCTCTTTTCAACAATATAGATGCTGACTGTTCACTGTATGGTTTGTGTTGACATGCTAAATACTGGGCATTTCATGACTCTTCAGGGAGGAGAACAAGATACTGCAGTAGACGCATAAAACAAACCACTGTTAATATTACCGAATTTGGTAGCTAAAGGAGTTTGTGGGAGTAGTAGATATAAGTTCCTTTCTGTGAAAAATAAGAATATTTACACCCAATTTATCCATTTTTAGCTAAAAGGAGGGGATTTTCCCCCTCTGTAGCTAAAATGGATTGCACAAACATGAGCAGCGATGAGTCATAGCCAGCGCATTGCGCAAGTCCCGTTCGGAACGTGGATGACCTATATATGACTCAGTGGGGAATTCCCCATTACAACAGCGTTCTACTATCAGGATGGAAGGGAGACCATTTGTTCGATAGATTCTGACTGTGATGTAATTATAAAATTATGCTCTTCCGTTCCGACAGGGGAACGTCTTCTGGATGTAAGTATATAGATGTGAATTTTATCCCTTACGCGTCTTCTGGCTGTGTTGTAAGTATATAGATGTGAATTTTCACTTACGTTGGTATTTATCCCTACGGAGTCGCATTAACACTTATGTTAGTATTTTCCCCTATTGAGTCTGTTGCGCAATACCGTTCTGGTAGGGCTTTTGCAATACCTTCAAATGTTGCTTAGCAGCCCGTGATGTCATGACAAAGGTCTGAAATTCTACAGTTTTCGTGAGAAATTTCTACGGAATTTTTCTGAACTCGAGTCCCTTCAAAGACAATTTCCATTAAAATAGTATAGACTTTAATCTACTATTCTCAACAGAGACCTGAGCAACACTGATAACATAAACATGAGCAAATATATTATCATCGTGAGCGTCGACACCCTTCACTGATGTATCCATTTTTATTATTTTAAGTTGTATACCATCTTTTGTGTTCATTACTTTTAAACCATTTCCATGAAATTCAATATCTTTAAAACTACGCAGATCGATAAACAGACAGAATTTAGTCTTTAAATAATCGACTTCATCCATGTCAATTTCACACCAGTCCGGATCTTCAGCAAAATACCGTTGTGTTTCTGTCCAAAATTGTCTTGGTAACATCTTCAGAGCGTATATTTTGTTCGCAATACCCTCAATCATTACAGACACAGATTCAATGGATGGATTAAAGAAAAGTTCACTATTCAGTTCTGACTGATTCTGATTTTTAGTGAAGAGTATCTCGATACCCCTTATGCTACGTCGTGGTACATTAATATTTTCATTGATAACTATGGTTGATTCTTTGAATGGGATTGTTCGAAAATAATGTAAATGCTCGTAAAGATAACTTTTACCGTTGTTGTAATAACCAGCAGTAGTCATCTCGAGGGTGGGATCAGTGATTGATTCATATTCCATTTGAATGTTTTTTAATTTATAATTGGGTGTAACAGTCTGATTACTGACAAGTAATTTTGTGGCAGGTGCAAGCGTAATTTCCCATTCAATATGACTCCCTAACGCTGATGGATATGCAACTCCATGACCTTGTTATGAGGGGATGAGTCAGACGAATAGCATATTTTGTTTTATATGTGTTGAAAAGTATATGATCGTCCACGACGGCGGGTCTGCATCGGCCGCGCCACTTCTCAATTTTCTTAGATTTTCGTTCTGAATTCCGTACAGTGTCATATTTGCTCTCTCCTTTTTATGTTTGAAGAGATCGCGATAACATTCAATAAGGTTATATTTATTCAAATTGAAAAGTGCCTGCCCCAAAAATGTGAGGACCATACGCTCGATTATATTTTTTGCAACATTTTGTACTACTCGGTTATCTTCATGTCCCGTTACTTCGAGATCAAAAACCAGGTCGAAAGTATCTGGAACTAATACTACTCCGCTTTCTAACTTTGGACATCGTATGATAAGTGTCTGGCCTGGATCTGCCTCACTTGGATTATGAGCAACCACATGATGAGTTCTTTCTGACTTCGTTCCCTGCGGTATTCGGTTGCTGAAATTCGGTAATAATGATCTATCGTATCCCATTTTCGTGTAATGTATATAGTAACTAAGAAGAAAAAAGTACAGTTAAAAAGAAAATAAATCACATCTTTTCACTTCATGTATTGTATATAGTAACGTAGAAGAAAAAATTCAAAAATAAATCACATCTTTTCACTTCGTGTATTGTATATAGTAACATAGAAGAAAAAATTCAAAAATAAATCACATCTTCACATAAATATTTCCATCTGACTGAAAGATACATCGATTACCTGTGTCACGAATCAATCGAAGAACCCAATATTCTTGTAAATGTTGACACTCCTGGTCATCTTCCGCCTCCTGAAAGACGTTTCGGAATTCTAGTCGCTTAAAGAAGTTAGTCTTTTGACATTCCTTAATGAAAGCTAATATGTTATGATATAGATTATCATCTATAAGTCTCACACCTGGATTTGCATAATTTTATTTATTATGACTAATGTTAAACCTGTTAAAAATATCCATAGCTGTTCTCCAACAAATCCAACCACCGATCCTGCTGTTTTTAATAGAAAACTGACAAGGGAACCAATTAAACCAGGTATCGCAGCAGCACTTTTTGCGGCCAATATTTTTAACTATTCGCCAAATTGCTCTACAATTTCTGCCGCTTTTGTATATACTTTGGGCGGGCCAGAGCCGCCAGTTCCAGCTGACCGTCCTCCTTTAGTCACAGCCAAGGCAATTGTTGATATTGTCATCCCAAGGGCAGTCAGTATTGCAGCGATTGTAATACCATTTCGTTTAATAACTCTGTCAGCTTCAGCCTGAGTGACAATTCTAGATCGGAAATTACATCACGAAAAGAGACCTAGTCATAGCCAGACTTTCACGTGCTCCACTGATCTTATCATGTTCATATTCAATTTGATCAACAATTTAAGCTTCTCTTGTAATGAGTTCAGCTAGTAGTTTTTCGGCTTTTTCTTTTGCTTGGGTGTGTGTTTCAGGAATTTTCTTTAACTCTTTTTCAACTTCTCTATTCTCGAGCCTTATTTTAACTTTTTCATTGTTAAGCTCGCCAAGACGCATATTCGCAATCCTTCATCGTCATTAATAGCTCTATATTCGGGGTTTAGATTGTTCCATTTTTCGATTTTATTTTCAAAAGCTTGTATTTTATGTGCATCACCGCTAGCATCTTGCCGTAAGAATGTCAGTTCATCTTTGTATATACCCATGTCGTCTGGTGTCATCTTCTCAGCCGGTATTTTATCGTTTTTCACATCTTCAGAATACAATGTACGACTCACATAGTAGGGCTCTCAGCTAGAGCGATATTCGACTCCACTCCATCCGTATACTTTAGTTTTAAATTCTGAAGATCCCGGACTTTTTTTTAATGAGGAGAGCTCTAAAAATCCGCGTCCTGTAAGTTTTGACAGCCTGAGGTTTTTATAATACAGCTTTCCATTCTCAAACTTTGCATTCAAAATTAGTTCGCTTCGTGCTTTCGGATTTTTAATTTTTTCTCGTCTAAGAATTGTTCAGCCATTTGCTTTGTAATTTCTACTCTCTGTTTAGTCGTACGATCCACCTGCGGGCTATCGCTTGAGCTGTCGCGTGATCTGCCAACCTGGAAAGGGTCGGCTTCTGCAAGGGCATTATCGTCATCTATAAAGTATGTTTCAGCAGTAGCATCATCATCCAAATTAGTATTAAATTCATCGAAATCCTGGAGTGGTATTTCTTCTCCTCCTGTTGCCATATTGTCTCTCTATATTACTACAATTATTTTTATCATCCCTTATATATACAGTAAAAAAATGCACTTGTCAGTTGTTGAAAGCGTTGAAATGTTGGCCGACTATATCGAAAGAACCAGCGCCGCGTATTGCCGCAGTTATAAATTGATGGGTCGAATTGATATTGCTCTTAATGTGACTAAGGGAATTCTTGTAAGTTCAGCTGTAATAGCAGCCATTCTGACAGTTCCACTTCTTTTAGCTTTGACTCCTATACCAGGTGTTATTATTGATGTAATACAAGGAAAAACAGGAGTATCAAAGAGGCGAGAGAAATATAAACATTATTACGTTCAATATAAACAGCTGCTTACACAAATACAAGAAAAAGGTGCATCTATAAAGAAAGAAGAGGATAAAGATACCCTTTCGGAACGCACCTCAGACCTTACTGAAAACATATTTCATCAGGCACAAGAAATTCAAAAACAAGTAGGATTTAGTCCGCCGCTCGAGCGTTACATGCGACATTACGGACTAAATGGCTATGAAAGTTAAAGGAATGGAAATCGATCACAGGGCCTAGGAGTGACACATGTAAAACAGTGTGTATCTTTGCATCAGAGACGGAATAAACTATGAGTGTATCTATTTATCCAGGAAATCTTAATCCCAACTGCTATGTTTGTACGCATATAGAGCCAGCCAACGTTAGCGACACAAAAAAACAACACGGGGAACAAACAGGCAGTGGCTTTGAACAAAATCAATGTACCCGATACTTCACCGATATTCGTAGCTTGACGCACTTTGAACATAGCTCCTTACAAGGGACAGAGGAAAGCCCATGGAACTACGTGTACAACTATAACAGCCACTCATATAGTTGATGCAAAGTGGAGATTTTTTGGATCAACAACTTTGATGGATGATGGACTGACCTATCCCACTGCAAGCCAATTATTATCTTACTCGATTCAGCACAAAATTTTCGTATGGACTGTTGACGCGGTGTTTACAGTTGTTACGTGGTGGCAAATCCTAGTCGAATTGACGACTGCTGCGTAATCAGTCACTGAATAAACTGTGCATGCATTTACGAGCACTGGATATTTTTACCGTTTTTAATCAAAAACCGTCCATATACGCGTATGACGGTGACAAAAACAACACAAGGAATCTGGCGTATATTGTTACTGAATTACTTTGACCATATAATTCACCTAAATTCCGAACGACGATCATACAGAACTCTGCAGGTTTCCGGACTAAACGACCCAAAACCGACCGGATCTCAGTCAACTGTACCAGGCTCAACGTCTGCTCTGTCAGCGTCAACTCAAACTTTCATTCCAGACAACTTTACCCAAAAAACCGGCAATATACTAAATTTAAAAAAAAATCAAACTGTGTAACGTATTGAAAAAAATCTTACTTGGGCCACGGAGAAAATTAAAAAGCCAACAAACCCCAACAGAAACATTGGAATGATCATTAGTGTGCAAGGTCACTGTATTATATGTCAGGGTAAAAACATTCTAGCTTTGAAATTTCAGGACGGTACCAATGTGTTACTGCCGATGGTACATAACGTAATGTTGATAGCAGGTAGTTCGGTGTCCAGTGATAAATACGATTCCTAATATACCGCGGCTGTTAATTGGAACTGCTTCCGATCGAAAATTGTCAATACAAAGACATAATGTCAATAATTTTGCAAGATTATAAGTACCCGCTGTCTTCTCGCCAAATAGCTGCGATCAAGGTTATTATGATAGAAGCAATTGACCGCCGAACACCTGCTTGCTCTTCTTATACACAACGTGTAAAAATTGGTTATTCCTGCTGAGAAATACGACAGCAAATATTGCTATGTGAATTTCTTCCTATCTTCCTCGCAATGATTTTTTTCATCTGTGTCTATTTTACCATGGTTACTGGACCATTTCTGACGATTTTTACTGACAAAATATCAGTTCACACTTATCGTGGGAACACATTGCAAACACGTTCAAAAAATTTTCATCACATGAAAGATTACCTTAATCCCCGTTCCAAAGATGTAGGAAATGTATAATTGGTTGTTTATCATGAACAATCCCAAACTGCAGCCTCTAAATACAAAATGATTTTTCTTCTGAACAACAACTGTTCCCGACAACTTTACAATCGCACTACGGTCATCACATGACGATTGTAACCGTACATGTGCTGCCGCCAATGGAGAATAAAAAATCAAAAGTAAAAAAGTATAGAATAAAATATCAATATCCAAGCAATGTAAAACAGAGTAATTTTGATAGGGTCAATTTATTGTATATCATAAAAAATCTCCAGGCCACTCGGATCATCGTAAGATTATGATCTCACTCGTTCGAATACTATACTCACACGGTAGGGTAAAACTGGGAACTCAGATTGTTATATACTGCTTCTGCCAAGCGAATCCGCTTAGCTAAAGATGGTAAAATGACCATAATTATTATTGCTAGTCTCTGTAAATTTTGCCGACTATTCGTATGTAGTTGTCGAATTTCTTGAGTTTGTTCGAAAAGTATTTCTGAGAATGGCGTAAGGTTCATGACATATGAGTGCGAATCGGGAAAGCAAACTCAGTCACAGACAATCAAGGAAGAACATAAGAGTCTATTACGTGTGATCTGCGAATTAAATGAATCCTAGGTTACTATGAAAGTAAAAAAGGTAATGTTGTGCCCTGGTTGGGAAAGAAAAATTGATCAAGAAAACGTCAGATAATATTAGAGCAATTTAGTAAAAACCAAGCTCAGAAGAACGTGTAGTGAAGAATGACATCACGGTGATCTTCAGACCTTTCATCATGTTTCAGTCTGAATGTGACATTTGATGCTATAATCTATTTCAAGTGTCTTTTTTTGGTCAAATCCGACAGAGATGAGTCAATCGCGATTAAGTTTCATCATCCCGACCTGACAGGAAATAATGCAGCTCATGGGCACCTGCATAATCGTGGCATGAACGTATCCACTTGGTGTCCATTGCCTCGGCCATTGACCATGCATCACCAGCAAACAACGGTTTTAGACGTCACGAGAGCATTCTTTTCGCACTCTGTTAGCGGTTGAGTGATTTGGTTAGGCAATTGGATTTGGATCGGACTCGAGTTGATTTCGGCCAAAAACAGTCAGAAAAGTAGTTTTTCGTGCTCCCTCCAAATTGGATCCGCATGTTGCCGGTTTTGTCCATGGCAGTCAGCAGAGCCGAGGTGGGAGGCCGTATAACGCCGGGAACACACTGCATCGTACGCAGTGCTAGGCCACAACATACTTCCAAAAGAGATCTATCGTAAAATATCGTACTGCAGGTCAACATACACATCACCCATTCATAGGCCTACAGCTACACAGATCAACAAACAAACAGGGAGAGGCAGTCCGCATGAAGCAGTCCGTTTGTTTTTGAACTCATCTGAGATTCGTGTTAAGTAACCATTGATCAAGCATTTTGCTCAGTGGTAAGAATCGTTTATTTATTGTTGACATCGTAATCGATCAGATGTACACAACAAATGTTTGATCGTTTGCACCTTTTCGCGTCCCCTCGTGATTGGCAGCTGTTTGAATGCTTTCATCTATTGTTCTATGGACGCTTTGAACAAAATATCGAAGCAGTTTTGGCATCAAAAATCATCTTAAAATGGAAAAAATGAGAGAATTTCACCAACAAGGTGATGCAACAAGTATTCAAAAAACGTAATATGTTGGAACAGCGCTTTAATTTACACCATGGTTGTTGAAAGCTCAAGATTTTCGGGAGCATTCGTTGATGCTGTTACCATACGCCACTCATATTGGATTATGAATGCCCAGGGAGATAGAGGTATTTATAGGCTCCCCCTGCCTTTAACCCCTCCCTATCGGCCATGTTTCTGCAAACAATTAGCCCGTGTCTGGATTGTTTAACTGTACACGTTTAATATCATTTGGAGCCATCATGATTTTACTACGCTTTTCACTACGGATTTCACCAGGTTTTTTCCGTACAAGCTGTATAAATTGTGCCCGCTCGGTCTCCTTCCTTCGGAACATGCCAGTTTCAAACAGATCCTTATAGTCTTCAAAGTTCAAATGTTTTCTAACACAAACATCTTTTATCCCTTTATTTTTTTCGTCTCCGAAGTTGGAGTCCGAAAAGCATACACTTTCGAGCGTATGCCGACAAAATCAAGAATAGGTTCACCATTCATCTCATCTTTAAATTTACCTATCACCTTTTTATTAATCTTTGGAACTCCCATCACGTCTTTCATACCACTAGTATCATATATAGACTTCTCACCATTCTGTTCCACATCTTCTCGGACTATATCATTGAAAGTTGTGTCTGAAGAAGAAAGAGGCACACTATAAATAAAACTATCAGTATCTATGTAGGCTAATCGTATTCCAGGGAACCGCTTTCAAAAGTAATTGTAAGGCGACTCATACATAAGCAGCTTAGAAAGTTCAAGCAGTGCCGTGCCAATGAAAAGTGGCTTTTTATATTCATATTTATCCCTTTTCAGTTCCAGTAGGGCACTGTCGCAGGAATCGCCATCCTCTTCACTAGTTATGAGAGTTATATGTTTCATCTTTGGATTATACTTCTGAATCTTTTTACAACCACTATCGGTACTACTGTGGACCGTCACAAATTTAAAGTCTCTGTACTTTCGAACGTCTTCTATTGTCTTGCCGAACATTGCATTATTCATCAGTTTATAGAAATTCTTTTCGAAATCTGTCTTTCCCTTTGTCCTCATTTTAGTGTTAACCCCTTGACTACCAAGGCCAATGTATTCCTATATACCAGGCCCCTTATGTAAATATTGATAAAATCTTGGGTGTGGTCATTGCATGAACACTGCTTAGAGTAAAAATTAAGTAATTACCAATAAACCATATATTTTCTGAATCAGCATGAAATTTCCCACTTTTTCATACATAAGTTTTGTATTTCCAGGTCACGTGACTGATCACATGACACATCATGTGACCAGAGTTGGCAAAGAATATGAATATTTGAAGCATCAGGACGTGTTTTGAATCCATAAAATGACCCAAATTTGAATACAGTTGCAATTTCCGTGACGTTGTCTTTACATATATGTAATAATAACTACCCTTTACTTTATTTATAGATGTACCTATTTAAGATTTTTCTCACAAAAGGCAGAGTAAATGAACCACAAACATCAGCATCTGATATGATTCTGTATTTGAAAATCAACACATTTTATATTTGTAAACACCTGCTTTATGTTCCTTGCAGAAACATGCATCTAAAATGGATATGATTTATTAAAAAATAATTCACAGTATTTAAAAATACATTTTAGGGAACAACATATCACATGACCAAACACATGACCAGTCATGTGACCAGTCATATTGATAATATGGCTGCTATAAAATTTCACTGGCTTATAGTAAAAAATTGTATTTTCTCTAGTTTCATTCACGAATATTGCTGTTAATAGAACATATTTACATATAAATCATTTGTTTTCAATAAATAAACATTTCATTTCATTAAAAAAAACCATAAACATCTTCGCGATCGTCCGTACTTCTGAAAACTGTAAACAATCAGCGCGACGCTTCTGTGATCAGCCTGACCTTTCAGGGTCGAGGTCATGGGTCACGATATTTGCTTCCGGATTTTGGCCATACTCGGACGTACGGGGGCGCAATCACATTCAGGCCAGATCGGAATACATCAATCTTAGTCGCGCTGCATGCCGACGCCGAAATTACGGGATTTTTAGTGACAAAAACGAAGCTAATACGCCTATTTAACTGTGCCGGATATATCCGGCACTCAAGGTATATGGTAATTCAATATGGCGCCGGATATATCCGGAGCCATAGGTAGTCAAGGGGTTAAAGTCAATATATTGTTTGAGACACGGAGCCTCTTCAAAGGCAAGCGCCCGATGAATCTTGTTCAGTCGCATTCCCATCCGAAGATAGAATTCAAGCAACTTATAATGTAAGACGTATCTCTCTCTGTCCATAAGACTCGTGATCAGTCGACTACCCTGCCTCGGAAATTCATAGTGATGCGGAGCTAGAGGTAGATCAGAATGTTTTTCATGTTATTCGGTAGGGTATTCTAAGTCTACTTCTAGAAAACAGGGTGGGAAGCTATACGCTCCACCGTCAGGCAAGTCAGCCGTTCGAGCAAACCACTCTTCCCTCGACATCCAATGAAGTCCGCCCACTGGCATTGGTTGACTCATTGCCCTTCTGTAAAGATTGTTAGCATCGAGATATTTTATTTTGGTTAACGGTTTCTCCGGATCGTAATTCCCGCCAGCTCCGCCAGGCTCTTCTGTCGCATAAGCTGGATGATTTGTTTGTAAATAATAAATATTACACTGACTGATACCACCTCGAATTCCCCTCTGAATGAAAGTCATCTGCTCTTCATCCTGAATAAGTTTAAATCTATTACCTGTATAAAGTAACATAGCATCCCATGTCAAGCCGGGCGCCGACATATAGTGGGCTGGGTCTAACTTATATGCTTCTAAACATGTGTCACGGAAATTTTCGAATATATTCGCAAGAAGGAGAACGTCGGTATCACAATAGAATTCCATATAATCTTTTATGGTCTGGCAGCCAACTTCACGCCACACCTTTCATGCGTGTTTATATTCGTGCTCCTCGATATCCTCTTCCGTCAGTTCACTGTGAAATTTTTTTCTCGGTGGGAGCTCCTCTTCCAATCGCTCGGGAGAATGTAAATATTCGTACGGGAAGAAACCTTTCGCCCGCTGAATCTCTGGATGCGAAAGTGGTACTGCCGTCCATCTATCCTCTGGCACAGTCTTTGCCAACTTCGCAAGCGACCCAGACATCAACTGCGCACTGTCCATAAACTTTATAGAAAAGCAACGATCCTTCCACGCCCCTTCCGTTCCAATAGGGGAACACGGTGGGGAGATAAAATTTTTCATAAGACACATAATTCCACCATTACCCGTCTTAGCTATGATATTTGGCTCTGGTCCGGTACCCTCATCTATTTCATGTAACTTTTTCAAAATAAAAGAACCATCGTATCCCTTGAGGTTGTTAAAGTATATAGGAATGGTTTTTGACGGGCGGCACTTTTCACAATAAAAATTATAGCAAAGCTCATCCTTTACTATTCAGTGTGTGGCGGGGTTCTCACATGCAACACAAGTCTGGCAATCCGTCCCTTTCATCTTTGCAACTTGCCAATATTATGATTTCGAATAATACTCAGCACTTCTCTTCATACACTTTAGAAATTCTGTAACACAATCTGTACCTGTGATTGTTCTTTTACTAAAAACTTTCGGCAGGTTGCCCGGCCATCGCTCAATCATAACGTAAGAAATATAAATTGGAATGTGCAGGCCGGTGTCCTTCTCAATAATTGCTTCAGTATCTGCATAGATAACGTAGGGACAAGGAATTTTCTTCTTATGTCCTTTGAATTGGCATACTTCCTTAGGAAAAACTGGCTGAGCCGTGCCTGTCCCAAAATACACCTGATGTACTTCCAACTCTTCTGTTGACGCAAAACCTCGCTTACAAACCATACAAATACACTTCTGCCTGTGCTTATTCTTACGATTACTGTTAGAATTAAGAAGGCGATTTAATTTAGTAATTGGTACGAAGTGGCCGTATTCTGAAGGATCGCGTGAGCCGTCTTCAACAACTATCAGTAAGATATTTGCTATCTGTGCTCCTGGCCCCCTATCGTAACGACCACTATATAACACAGTTATGCCGGACGGGTCAGGATCATTTTCGTAGATCTGAATCACTTGGAGTTTCACCCCCGGATTTTGCTGCTCGAAGCACTTGAATACGGTCAGATCAGCGGGCGTAGGAAATGGAATACCATCCCAGCAGTAATAGACCACAAATGGAGTGTACGTATTCCAGTGCTTTCTGGTATGACCAGCCTTCTTTTCACGAAACTCGGTATCACCTAACTTTATACTTGCTACGACTGCGTATTGGAAGCAGTTCTCGCCAGGACCACTACGTTCCCCTATCGGAACGGAAGGAGGTAGAACCAGATCGCTCACATATTTCTTATTTTTTAACCATTTATTAAGCAGTTGAATCCGTTTTGAAAGGGGGCTGTTGCATAAGCCACCGGCCCCAAGTAGAACTTCTACCAGTCTTACTTCAGAATTAAGTATCTCCTCGAGAACGAGACCAGAACCCACAACAGCTTCAGCTTTATCAAGCATTTTGGTGTAGCGTTCTATCAATTGTTCTTTCACAGCCGATTCCGATCCTCCACCTCTTTTGTGTATATACCTTCATAGATAACATAGTATGTGCGAGTTTGTACACTTTGATCTTTTGGATTTGAAAATTTGACTTCCATTTCTGTAAAAACGCGGTACATCTTTCTATTTTCGACCATGCCTTCAATATCGATCGTGGCGATATCCTCAACCCGCTTGACTTCAGGAAATTCTTTTCGTAAAACTGCATCTTTGAATGCTTTTCGTAAGCAATGCTTTTTTATGTTGTAATTGACCGTAAGTCTCCTCAGAATAAACTGAAGGTCCTGTGTCATCATTTCCTCCCATTTCTTTATTATTTCGTCTCTAAGATCTTTGAAATCTATCCTCGGTTTTTTACCGAAGGGATTTTCTAGAGACCTGAAGAATCTGTTATATCTATGTGTGTCATGGTGTATTAGTACTTTTGAGTGTCTAGCCCCCTATTTAAATCGAGTTTAAGTATATCGGTCAATTGGCTTATCTTATATTCATTCACGACTGGATCCATTGTAACTGTCCTATATACTGACCTAGGAAAATTCTAAAAAGAAAACTATTTATTCTAAATTATCAAAATCCACTATAATATTTTTATTTGTTTATATATCTCACCTAATCTTTCTAAGTCGACTAGTTCTTCCACGTCTTGAATTTCTGGTTTATAAGGCATGACACAAAATAACCTCTCTATAGGGAAAGAAAGATTACGCTTAAATAAGCATGGTTTAAATGCCAAGAATTCTATCTTACTACCTTTTCGGATATTACGAGGTACAATAGCAGGATTTTCTCTGGCTGACAATAGGCTTACTGCTTTAAAACCACAGTTGATTTCTTGAACTATATCAATACATGTAGCGAAATCGTCATTGTGAATTCCTCTTTTAAACCGAAATTTAAAATATTTAAAATATATTTCCGTCCTGATCTGTCATCCAAATACGCATTGAACTCATGTAATCTGAACCCTTTCTCAATGGCATGGAAAATGAGCTGTTTTTAAAGTCATAGGTGACCTTTTCATCTATTTCTTTTGTATCCCGGATGGGAAGTATTTGTAAACAGTCTGAGGTTTTCCCCTGTATGTATTCACCGGAGCCGCTTGAAACATAATTTCCAGTCACATCGACGGCATCTGAATGAACTATATATTTAGTGACGGTCGTGAAATCCGCTCGTTTTGGACTCATAGTACTTTTTGTCACAGGGTTGTCCTCTGGCCTATCTTAAAAGCCGACGAGGTTGGCGAAGCTACCTGTGGCATTAAAATAAACTTTAACATTTTTAGCCAGAGTTAGAAGAACGCGGCTTGTGGGTAGACTTTTTTCGAAATTGATTTTCGGCTGCATCCGAATCGCTTTATTGAGGGTATCAATATTGTAGTTACCCGGACGTATTGATTTTGTCGTCTTATTTTTTTTTGGTCGTTGCCTTCTTGATATTTTATTACATTATTCATTGATGTTATGTTATGCCACGAATGATATAGTCCACACTCTAGCAGTCTTATTTTAGTAAACTGTGATATGTCAATGCAAGGGTTAAAATTAACAGTAACGGGTTCACCCATTTTGCTTTCAATCCAAATGATCATCTCCGTGTTGTATATTATTACAAGGTATTACTTAATTTTTCACTGTATATACTACAATAATGTCAGCTGGTCCTGTCTTTGGTCTAGGTGTAAATTATGGACTAAATTTTGGTCTTGAAAATCTTCGTGATGTTAAAGTTAACAATAATACTAAGATCTCAGGTAACCATAATAAACATTACGTCCTTCAATATAAAGACAGGGAGAAATATTTTGTTTTATCCGCTGCCTCAGAGCACGCTGTAAACTTTTCCGAACTGAAAGATGTAGATGAAAGTATAGACGCTACAAAGGCTGCAAATGATCCTACTCCCTTTGCTTTGAAATGGGATGGGTCTAGTCAGAAGTTAAGACCGTATAATGTGCAGCGTAGCATGGTAGAAATATCGGATAGTGAAATTGCAGGTGGGGTGAGTGAACCTCCGGGGACTCCAAATGTGTTTTATTTTGACAGTAATGTTAACAAAAATAAGATGCGAGATTTTCGCCATTTGCTTACTCCCAATAATCCATACATTACACTACTCGGTTTACCATTTCATCTCAAGATTAGTCCTAATACTGTAATTATGAAGTCTAGTACACTACGAAGTTGGACTAATTCAGGTGAAAATTATTGTTTATATACAGCTAGCGGCACCCCAGTAAGATTATTTTGAAACACAACTTTGCGGAAACTTGGTCTGAAGAGTGACGGGGATGAGTCAGCTGTATTAACTTTACAGTCACCCAATAAACAGATGTCAGACAATATGAAAATACTTCAGCATGGTACAGTCCTCATTAGATGCATAAAGTTAGCTACAGGAGACGAGTTTGATGATTTGGTTGGATATTACGCCATGAAAACAGACAACAGAACAACTTGTGATGTTATTATAAATATCGATAAAGACCATAATGATATAAATATCGAGTGTTTTGTTGGCGGGAATAGAGTAGAGAATGACTCTGGAACTACATTTGTACGTAAAGATAAAAGTGTGAACACTTTAGATATCAGTACCATTTATCTGAAACGGCTCATTTTGTTTGAACTTGTGGACCTCCGGCACATTTTAAGGTCAGAGGAAATTTCTAAAATTTTATCTATCTCGTGAGAAAGTTAACTCCCGAGTTCAGAGAAAAATTCCGTAGAAATTTTTCATGAAAACTGTAGAATTTCAGACCTTTGTCATGACATCACGGGCTGCTAAGCAACATTCGAAGGTATTGCAAAAGCCCTACCGGAACGGTATTGCAAAAGCCCTATCGGAACGGTATTGCGCAACAGACTCAATAGGGGAAAATACTAACATAAGTGTTAATGCGACTCCGTAGGGATAAATACTAACGTAAGTGAAAATTCACATCTATATACTTACAACACAGCCAGAAGATGCGTAAGGGATAAAATTCACATCTATATACTTACATCCAGAAGACGTTCCCCTGTCGGAACGGAAGAGCATAATTTTATAATTACATCACAGTCAGAATCTATCGAACAAATGGTCTCCCTTTCATCCTGATAATAGAACGCTGTTGTAATGGGGAATTCCCCACTGAGTCATATATAGGTCATCCACGTTCTGAACGGGACTTGCGCAATGCGCTGGCTATGACTCATCGCTGCTCATGTTTGTGCAATCCATTTTAGCTACAGAGGGGGAAAATCCCCTCCTTTTAGCTAAAAATGGATAAAATGGGAGTAAATATTCTTATTTGTCACAGAAAGGAACTTATATCTACTACTTGTGGGCAATGCTCGAGATCCCTGGGATCGCCTTTGTTCTAGTCTGTAAAAGGATTATGGAGGTGTGATAGCCTTTTGTTTTCCATTGAAATTGTAGTCTGGTGGATAAATTTTCTGATGAGACAATCTGGTGCCAACACAAGGCTTTAATTGCACTTGTAGAGTTTATCTGCCACTGATCAAGGTTAAAGAAAACGCTTTTCACGTGACATTTATGTTAATAATGGCTTTGTACTGTGCTCGGTCGGATTTACATCCATGGATTTCCCTATATCAGGGCTTTCAGAAAATATATATTGTATTGGGGTTTACGAGTCATTCAAGTGAAAAAAAAACACGAAAAAATCTGAAAGTGTCTACTTTGTATATAGCATACTTGAAAACAACCAATGATTGCCCATTTGGAAATAGGTCCAAGAGCGTATTTTGTAAATTACATTAACATTTGAAACTCTAAATATAACCTAATTTCAATTTGCTTATTGAAAATTCCGATTTTGTTTATCAGTTGGCCGAATGCGCCATTTCTTGGTAAAAGGACGGCATTAGCTTTGCGCCAGGATTTCACCGCAACCATGTCGTTGTCTGGCGTTAAATAGGTTCTCCAGCGTAGTTTTACAGTTAGCCTCAATCAAGGGTACACATTCAGGCTAGTTTATACTCTAGTATTTACTCAAACAAATATGAAAACAATTACAACACATTGATTCTAGATACTCTGAGTAGTCTCGTGTCATGATTGTAAGAGCAGTCAGCTAAATCGCAAAAATCGAGTTTGATATTATGACTTAAACTTTCTGTGTCAAACGTTATTCTGAATGAAGTGATACCTCAAGTTGAGAAATTGCTACCTCAAGTACATGGAGAATGCATGCAAAAGTTTAAAGTAGCATTTTTCTCCTAAAGTTAAAATATATTATTGAATGATATTCCGCTTCGGATCAAATCCATTGGTCAACTCAATATGACTTGTCCATTGAAGACGTCCTGACGGAGCAGGTCAGGGGACAAAACCCGTCCTTCAGGTTTTGAAGAAGATTAGGTAGCGACTGGTTAATCACTTGTAATTTCCCTTTAGATTTTCTGTAAACACATGGAACATGAAAGAGCACACAACCATATCATCATTTATCCTTCATAGGAGATGGCATTTTCAAAAGTTTATATAATGCCAAATTATTGGACACGATTTCCTCAAAACAAACTTAAATGAACACCCCTGCCTTTGAAGTCCATGTTAGAGAGCCGGGGAAGGGGTTTAGATAACATATGCAGATTGTCTACTTCTTAAAGAAAGTAATTGAAGCACTAATCATATGCTTACGTGATGGGAGTCAACTTCATATTGGGCATAACTATAAGCGCCACATTTATTTTAGTTGTCATTTATGCACAGTGTATTCATGAATATCGTTTCAGAATGCATATCTGGTGATAATGAGTCATTATTAATAGAGAATATTTGGTTGAACTCGAATGTGCTCCTTTTCACTAGGCCATTTGCTAGTGCATAAAATGAATTCTTGATCATTTCACTTCAATCTCTGTCTCACGTCAGTGGTGAATCTTCCGTTCTTCAATGGCTATGGATCAGTGTAAAGTTTCTTTTTACTATTCTCTCCCCTTCTGTACTTTGAACACACACTCTCTCTCTCTCTCTCTCTCTCTCTCTCTCTCTCTCTCTCCTCTCTCCTCTCTCTCTCTCTCTCTCTCTCTCTCTCTCTCTCTCTCTCTCTCTCTCTCTCTCTCTCTCTCTCTTGCTCGCTCGCTCACCTTATCTTTATTCTCTAAGTTATGATGGCAGTGAACGTGGTCAAATGATTGCACAAACATACAGTAGAAGTTATGTTCGATGACGACACCTAGGCTCGAAGAAGAGAAATAATGTAAATACTAACATACAAAATACATAATTTTAACATCTTTCATTAACGGTGATAAAAGGAGATTCAGTTTAGTTTACGCCTTTACAACCATAAAGCAATAAAAAACTTACCCTTGGGATATTTAAAGAGAGTGATAGATGAGGACAACGTTAACTTATTCAATTATTTTCTATCGAACTTTATGAAATAAAAAGTTAGGTACTTGATTTGAATTATTGCGTGATTTACTTGTAAAGCAAACTGTGTATAATAATATAACATTGAATATCGTAAAATTGGTCGAAGTCTGCATATAACTTTTACGTACCTTACAACCATGTGCGTCCCAGGAACTTGTTCTCCTGTCCAGATACGTACACATTGTTTGTTTCACGCGCATTGAAAACTTCACGATCTGTTCTATAAATAAAAAATTATTATCTAATGTTCGAGCCACAAATAGTATAATTCATACATCGTATTTCGTAGAAAAATCTAAACTTTGTGAGAAAATAAAGGGAAATCTTATCGCGTTCTTTGGTTTTAGTTTGTTGTTATGACCAAACGAATTTTTTTGGTATTAATTGACGGAGCCTTGCTACGTGTCCAGTGGGAAGATATAAATTAATTAACTTCTGCTATGTAGCATAAATTTAAGTTTAGTTTTCGAATTTGATTATCATCTCAGATCATTATAAATAGAATGCGTTTTCAATGACAATTAAGGCGTGTTCAAGACAGACAAAAATTTCCTGTATAAGTGCTTTTGTACCATCATGACGCATGTAGGTACGTTTCGAATTTGTAGAATATGTAGTCTATCAGCACGGAACTTACTCTTCGGAATGGTGAAAGTCAGATAGTACTCTCCAGTCATCAGAAAGTAGCTCTCTGGGATGAAAATGATCGACTGGTCCCCGTTAAATTGGACGTCCACCGTAAATTGATATCCACTGTAACCACTTGAATATTCGACAATTTCACGAAAGATGTATGCTGTTGTATTTCCGTATATTGTTTGTGAGTTTGTTAAAATGATAATGGTTGCATGCAGCAACTGGAATACCTGAAAAAGGATAACGCTTTATGGCATGAGATCATCGCATAAATGCAACTATTTAATTTACTTGCAACATGTGAGGGTAAGTGCAGTGTACCTTATAATCATCATCATCATCATCATCATCATCATCATCATCATCATCATCATAATTGATTTATGATATATTTATAAGGCGTCAATATCCACAAAAAGTAATCAAGGACGCTGAAATAAAATCAACACATCACAAAAAGTAATTAAACTAAAAATCTGCAAAAACATTTTCAACCAAAGGGTAAAAAGCACAGTAGAAAGGTCAAGTAAAACCGAGAATATTTAAGCCTTATCATCGAGGCCAATCTTTTTGATGACTTAGATAATTTGCAGCAATCGCCTGGTTTTAAAAACAATGCTTTTTCCGAGATACTTGTCAGCACAAGTCCTCAGCAAAGGATGAAAGAAGTTGGTTCAAACACTACGGATTTACATGTTATACTAGTTGGAACACATAGAACTAGGTCAAAGGTCATCCAAGGTCATCCACTTCTAGGAATTAAGTTTGTTCTTTACTTGTCCGAATTCAAGAAAAACCAAACTGATACCCTACAAGCTAGCTAAATTGCATAATCAATTGACTGAATAACAAATCTACAACAAAGTTACCATCAACGTGTCTAATGCCACTTCATGTCAAAGCTGTAACTGATTTACTTGCTGATATGGAAAAAGTAGAACAAGGATCAAATGAAATTATCCCAAACTTTTGAAAAAACCCTAGGTCCCATACATAATCATATGCAAATAAAATAAAAACCTCAGGAGTATATGCATATCCATTATATAAGGTGGAATAGTCGTTAAAATGATAGACTCAACGACACTCGTGCCACTAAATATTAGAGCCGTACCTGTTGGGGATGAGATTTATGTGAAAGTAGGTCAACGGTCATCCAAGGTCCTTCCGAAATTTGAGAAACATTTTTGTCCAATAACTGATCAACATCCATCGAAAACAAAACCGCCAGTCACTTTGGTTAGCTTTGGATCAGTTATGTACGTAATTCACAATGTTTACGTTTGCGCCATACTCGAAAGTAAGGTGGTACAGACAAAACCACTCTCGGAACAAAGACAGAAATTTTCATGCATTTTCATACGCTTTTTCACATATGTGTTTCTTTGAACTACCATTATTGCTACTTGTCTACTTGTCTACCTGCCCTATTATTGGATGCATACTGTTATGGTAAGAATGTAGGGACAAGAAGAGTTCTTCCTTTTGAACTAATTAATGTAAAACTAAATAAATAAGATGTTTAGCTTTAAACTGCAAGCCGAGTCCGCAAAAAGTTACAAAAAATGGTGTAAACCCTAAATGTTATTCTTAACTGTGCGCAAATTGTACACCTTTTTAATGACGTTCTTAAGGTGACATCAGTTTCAGCACAGGAAGACAAAAAATTCACATGTAGTTGCGCATTCTCAGGAAAAGAGGAAGTCCTTCAAGCTAATGGCGAGAATCAAAGTGCGGTCTTAGTGTCAGCCAAGACTGACTGATTCGCTTTGCTATGCAGTACCCATATTTCTAGCACCTTTTCAACAAAATATTAAAATTACAAAATCGTACCGTTGACATAATAATAATGAAATTCTGAAAACTTTGCAACTAACATGTAACGCTGAAACTGTTCTAGAAAGGTCTTTATAACCAAATAAACTATATGAGATGAAATAATATTCACAACAATATTGTTCATTCATAATAATATTGACCCTTTCACCACAATAAAGAGATACCTGGATACATAGATACACACACATACGTATACATGCACGCACCCGAGCGCGCATGCACATAAATATACATACACACATTCATACATATTATGTAAATACAGACAGACATATGTACATGAATGCATTCACGTATGCAAACATGCATGCTTGCATGGCTGCATGCATACATGCATATATACATTCATACGTACCTACCTACCTACCTACCTACCTACCTACCTAACTACCTACCTACCTACCTACCTGACCATATACATCATACATACGTACATACCTACTTACCACAATATACCTACCAACCTACCTACCTACCTACCTACCTACCTACCTACCTACCTACCTACCTACCTATACATACATACATACATACATACATACATACATACATACATACATACATACATACATACATACATACATACATACATACATACATACATACATACATACATACATACATACATACATACATGCATGCATGCATGCATGCATGCATGCATGCATGCATGCACACACGCACGCACGCGCACACACACACACACACACACATACATACATACATACATACATACATACATACATACATACATACATACATACATACATAAACACATATATCTGCCTTCCTACCTGCCTACCAATTCACCCACCCACCTACCTCAAAGATTGAACCAAAGTATGTGACATCGTTCACTTCCAAATATAAACCTTCCATAAGTACATGGGTGGCAACGGGAGGTGAGTCACTTGCAAATATGATTAGGATGTCTTCTTTAGTATCCTTAACTGAGGAAATGCAAAGAGAGCAATTTTAATCCGATACCATTTGAAGGGCCTCAAAAGTTTATCTTACCATCGATCGTTGCAAAAACCATGTCTAAAATGTTTAAGAATACTGTTATCGCTTTGTTGTTGCCTTATATCGAAACAAACAAATATGTCTGGCTCACAGTCGTTTTTATGGTTATAGTTTCCACTAAATACTTTTGAGAAAACTAACAACGATAGCAACGATGGCATTTTACCATTGTGACTCAGATATTTAAGCTAATGAAAATAGCAAACATCCATGCAGTTAATAGTTGAAAGGTATCTCACTTTAGATATGAATAGATCGTCACCTTCAAGTTCATTGCCTGAACTGTTCGTAAAGGACAATGCGATAACATCATTATATAATAAGTCATGTACACCAGTAGGTATCTTTTTCAAGCATTTCACCTGTGTGAGATAAGAGAAAATGGCGCTGTTTGACCAATGGTCACAGATATTTTCTAAAAGGAGACAAACGCGATTCTTTTCAAGTACTATTTATTTTTACATATATACATACCTTAAGGTAGCTAAATACCTTTTAGCCACTTTCAGATTTTTATTTTTTTCTCGATTAAACACGTCCCAAACCCAAATAAAGTATACATTTCTAAAAGCCCTGATATAGAGCTATCCGACCGAGCACAGTACACGGTCATTATTTTCATAAGAGTCACGTGACAAGCGTTTTGCTGAACCTTCCAAAAACAGGTTTTTCCCGCCTTACGCAAACACGCTGCAAGATTTCCGGTTGAAATTTCATCATTGACAAGCCTTGACAATATCCTTCAAAACCGTGTCTGCGATTTTTTCCCGGAGGCTCCATTCAAATTATATGGCGTGATAATTAAAATTCCTTGAAAAGCACCTTCATCTAACACCTTTAAGAGCGCATTTAAAGAAAACAAAGGCATATAAAAAAATCCCAGACACGGTTTTGAAGGATATTGTCAAGGCTTGTCAATGAAGAAATTCCAACAGGAAATCTTGCAGCGTGTTTGCATAAGGCGGGAAAAACCCGTTTTTAGTAAAACGCTTGTCACGTGACTCTTATGCAAATAATGACCGTGTACAGTGCTTGGTCGGATAGCTCTATATCAGGGCTTTCAGAAAATGTATACTTTATTGGGGTTTGGGACGTGTTCAATTGAGAAAAAAATAAAAATCTGAAAGTGTCTAAAAGGTATATACATACCTTAAACAACATTAGAATATCTGTTTCTCAGTCGTGTTTAATATATCTCTCCAAAACAACGTCCGATGAAGGCACTCTATTGCATATTTCAAACCAGACATTGTGACTAAATTCAGACGGTTGACTCTACCGCAGACAGCTGATACAGTGATGGAAGGCCATGCAGGCACGTCTGTGAAATCTTGTTTGCCACTGAGCACACTGAACTGATACACTCCTTTCGAGACCGGGAGAAGTGCCCCGGTTGACTGTTCTGCGTTGGTTGTATGAATTCACTTAGTGAACCTTTTGATCACTGATATGCCCAAGTATACTTATTTAAAGCCCACTTCATTTAACCGGCTTTATCTGCTATCAATATCCGAAAAGTATACCAACAAAATTATTGACAGACCATAGTGAGATTGTTACAGGAGCAAACGTACGACAATATACTATAACTGTATAAATGAGAATATTGGGTACAAACTAAGTAAATAGATCATATGAGCCGTTCTTGTTATCTAGCCTAGAGACTGGCAGACAAACAAACTTGGATAGAGAGACAATATAAAAGACAGGTAGAGAAGCGTGCGGAGAGGTCATCCAGCTCAAAGTAATGTGTTGCTAAGATTCACTTAGTTTCTTACCCCGAGACTTAACCATTGGTTGGATTCACCTTTTAGCATGACTATAAACTGGCAGGGTCTAAATTTGTGAAACATTTCTCATTACGTTCTTTAATACTACATTACAAACGAATTTTGTTTGACAATAAAGCTCATATATATTTTGAATTTTGAAAAAGATCATTTCAATTTTGCATTTTATGATTTTAATCACTTTTAATGCCAGTCTTTAACCCCAAAACATTTAAAGGGAGGGGGTCGTCGGAACCGCGTGTCCAGCTTCCTTGTTTACAAACGATGTATTTCATGCGTTATATCTAGATGCATCACTTCAAAATTGCTGCAACATTTAACTCTTACGATTTTCATTGCTAAGAAATATGTTATAACTCACAGATACAATGTTTACATCGGTCGTAGGGGTCCCTGGCAACCTATGGGCAAAATTCCGACAACCCCCTCCCTTTAAAAATTAGAATAGATAACGCGAATCAAAATTTGTCGTTTTTTCTCTATATAACTCTAGTCTAAAACGGTTTAAAATTATTGTAAATTTCATAAAGTAGTACCAGCTTTTTTGCTTAAAACATTTTTATGATTAATAAAAAACTTGACGTTTTGTAATCAATTTATTTACCCCTTCATCCTTTGAGAAAATTATTCCTTCCAAACTAAACTTTAGATTTTCTGCCTTTTGAAATTATATTATTTACGAACGTTTTCTTGTAATCTTTGCAAAGATATATTGCTTCGAAGAAAGTGTGTTTGTTAATTGCAACGCCATTTCAGACGCCTATGGCATTACAGTTCTTTCAGTCATTTTTTATTCAAATACCATCACACAAGAATGAGAATTTAAAAAAAATATCACAGTTTATGACTGATAATAAGCTTAGCAAACTATATGTATTACATATTTGACATCGGATGAAGCTCGACTTACTATCCTATGCAATGTTTCGTTCTCTGCTTGCAGATCGGAGAAGATTTTATCTGACGATGGTAGGACAAACCCATTACCGCCTCCGATTGTTATGGAACAGTTGCTGAGATTGTGTACATAGTCACTCTGCAAGTTTAATTCTATCGATGGCGTGTCTAATACTATCGGTCCAGTACCAGGCTCAGCGTTGCGAAGAACAAACTTTGAGAGGTGGTCTGCTGTTTTCATCGTGGATTCTGTCAATAAATATCTGTTATCTTTGCTATCATCAAATTGTAGGACTGAATATCGTAATGATGTAAGAACCGCATCCATTGCCAACAGTACGTCTGTAATGAAAACAGATAAGAGCTGAAAGCTTTGAAACACACTCGCTATTTCTCATTGCAGCGTTGAGTCCTCAATTTATTCACAGTGTACGTAAAGTTGTCAATACTTATCAAAGTGGCCATCACAGTGATGGAAAAGGCATTGAACAGTTTTACGCTTATAGAAAATTTCCGCAGCTGGGCAATAAATCTTTCATTTTACTTACCTATGGCCAATATTTGGCTTTCTTCCTGCGATAAATTTAAATCATCGAGACCAGATAAAGCCCTTGACAATTCATCGAAACTGTAAGCAATCTGTGTGAGAGGCAGAAACAAAACTGTTGAGGTTTTCGTGACTGTGTTTAACAAGCCTTTATATACATATGTATGTCATAAATGGATGCTAAATTCGCCTTTTGATTTTAGACACGTGGTATATAGAAGGTGTTATCTATTCAGTCGTACCCGTAAGAATCATGGCAAATGAAATTAACTGTGCGGTTGACACATAGTGACTTTGTAATCAATACCAATTTAGGTGAATTCGAGACGATCATTGAAAGAATTGGCGAGAACACCGACTGCCACACACAAATGAACAAAGACTGTGATAACAAACTACGAGAACGGAATTATGAATTCCATACATCACGCCACGGTCACAAAACTGCACACTTAAATATGACTTTATTAATCAACGACTTGTAAGCATTCAGGAAATCCTTGGCATTTACAGCTTTAATTTAAGGAATACTTACTTCCATTATTGATAGGTTTGCATTCAGTCGGTCAGTGGCAATAATAGGCCCGACGATCGCTTCATTGGTTCACAGCCGCAATTAAATAGAACAAAATCTGATTCATGTTGATGGCACTATTAACTTCATGGTGGTTATCAGAAGCAGAAAGGAATCTTTTATTTTAATAACGATAGCTTGATAAGATAAAGTTTGATATGATAAGATGTTTTCGTATCGGACGGAAGACAGAGTGATACAAATAAATTCCGTTCAGCTCAGATATACATTCTCAACTATTACCAGGCTATGGCACTTTTCTTCCGAGCACAATAGAATCAGACACAAATCGTGGTCCTTAAAGGGAGGCAGTCGTCGAAACTGCACATATCCGGCTTTCTTGTTTGCAGAAAATATATTTCATGCATGATATCTAAATGCATCAAGTCAACATAGCTTCAACATTTAAATTTTACGATAGTAATTGTTAACAAACAAGTTTTAACTTTCATCAATCGCTAACGTACTCTAGATACAGTATTGACATCGGTCGAAGGGGTCCCTGGCAACGTTTGAGCAGAGTTCCGACAACTGCCGACCTTTACGTGATAACTGAAATGTACATATCCTGTACAGATCTAACAAGAATAAGGATAAGTAGACATGGACAGCATTTAAGGTAGTATGCACCTCGAAAGTTAAAGACTTAAACTTTTGCTCTAACTTTCCTCAAGGAATCTTTCAATCATTCTCTTTCAAAATCAAGAATAAAAATAGGGGGCCACCGTACACATTTTGGTACTAGAGAAACAAATTACCCAAGATTTACCGATATTAGACATTCAAAATGGCCGCCATCCCTGTGTTAGCTGTATGGAAGAAAACTAAAAATTTTCGAATTTCGAAAAACTAAGCCGGTGAAAAGTTTTCTTTAACCGAGAGCTTTAAAATGAACCCCCACATGTGGTATATCAGAAGAGAATTGTAAAAGTTTGAGAGTCCGAATGTCTGTCCCCGAGGTGCGTTTTACCTTAACATTAACCACCGTTGGCCAAAGGAGTCGTTAGAGTTTAGGGTAGGGATACAGTACATTACACTGAAAGATCCTTCGCTCGAGTGACGGATCTTTCAGTCTAACAATACATAGGCCAACATAAAAAACCCGTATGTCGTAGCCGAAAGCCTTTGATTAACACTAATTTCACTGTTCCTACTGTATTGCACACAAACACAACTTCGTCCCTAAAGTTGAAAATAGGGTACCACTGGCACTGCAGAATCTCGTAGAATGCACATTTGTGTGAGTCTTATAGAACGCTACTTCATTTACATCATTGCATATAAACTAATCTCCACTGTAACAACAGTAACCGAGATTAATCGTGCACTTCCTAGTTTTAGAAATTGCTTACCCAAGATCTCCAATATATTAGACAGACATATAATGTAAACGATAGTATCACAACAACTTAGGTTTACAATTTCAAAAAATAAAGAATGATAGTTCCAGAAGCAGCTCTTACGGAACCCCGTCTTAACGATGCAACCAAACTGTATGATACAAATAGTTCAAAAAAACTAGTTAAATTAAGAATGTATAGGTTGCAGTAATTCAAAAAATTATTGTTATTAAACGCAAAGAGTGCCATTTTACGTGATACTGTAAATTGCAAACGGTATTCAGAAATGCCATTGCACGAGGTACTAATCTTGGCCGTAGCACAATTTGTTATCCTACCTTTCACTGTAACAGTAAATGAACATGAAGCAGCATTGCCAAAATAGTCCGTAGCATTGTAGGAAACGACTGTAGCGCCAATTGAAAAGTAACTTCCAGGTTCGTGGCTTCTATGCATTTGCGCGATTCCTGAATTATCAGTAGCATCTGGTAATGGCCATGTTACTGGAATTACAGGTACATCAAGTGGTGTCGATGAGTTGATATCTGGTGAACACGCTATGATTGGACTTTCAGTTTCTATGAACAAAAGGGAGAATTACAAATGATTTACAGGTTGCAACCGAATATAACATGTTCGTTGGTCGTATCGACAGGATGCTATTTGAACTGCGTCAAAGGACACCCGTATTGACACACAAGATGATGCTGGGTGCCTGAATGAAGAAATAACACAAAGAACACGTCACATCGTCAATCGATTTATCATTAATTTATGCGTGAGATTCTCCGAGAAACGGAGCACAATAGTGATACGACACTATCTTATTTACAATGTCATCTTTATCACATTGCCTTCGCGACAACTGTCTTCAATGCCAGTGTTGGTATGTACTTTGCTTTATATGTAATAAAAGGCTAGCGAAGAACAGACTTTTAAGCCACACGTCATCAAGGCACATTTAACCTTTGGTTGGTATAGAAGGGAATGTTACACAGTTTTGTGTCTTCATCTCTTATCCCCAAACTTTGCCGCCGTTTTCCTTGCACAAATTCTTAATGCCCTGCTTCATAAATTAAGAAATAACGATTTGAAAATTGTTGAGAACATCATGCAGGTTAACGACTTTATCAAAGTGCATACGAAACCTATGCAGTATTAAGATTCAGATTCAGAAAACTTTATTATCTCCTCTAGAGAAATTTACATGTGGTTCTTGACACCAAATACACAATACACAATGCACTAACAAACAAAGGGACACTGCAGGTTTGTGCAACGAAGACGAATATACAAATGTGCATATCAGGATATCAGCCGACAAGAAGAAAGGTAACGCTTGCCTTTAAAGCGATGGAGTTGAGGAAACTTTGAAGATTTTTAATATTCACAAGTGTCTGTCTGGGATAATTACATGCCCTACATGTCGTATATAATTGTTTGTTTATTTTGTAGTATTCAAGATTGAAATCATTTGTCGACGTTATAAACATGGGGTTAGTTTTACAATCCACAACTGACTAAATAAATTAAGAGTCATTAGTATAAATGAATATGATTCAATAATTAATAGAAGAGAATTAGTCAAATGAATATAAAGGTTTGAATTAGCACAGATCCTTTAGCTAGGAACGTCGATAGGAAAGACACAGTTCAACTCAATCCATGATAACCTGCATATAGCGATTATCAGGAATTGATTATAATAAGGAAATTTGTTAACAAGTAATGTATTATTCAGCACTTAAAAAAGTATAAAGAATACCAAATATCTGATTAAGTACCTTCAACTTTGCCATTTTTCAGATACATCAGCAAATTTCCATTCAAATGGGAATGTTTGCAAAAATACTGTTTTGGCGGAAAATAGGGATAATTTTTATATCGTGGCATAAATTCAAGAAACGTACTTCATTTATGTAAATTTCTCTTTCCTAAAATTTTCCTGGTCACCGATAAATGAAAGTTCGAGTATGAAGTTCATTCATCGAACAGAGCTTAAACTTCTAAAGCAATAAATGCAGTTCGATTCTTTGTCGACCTTAGCCAATCCGTTACCATTAAGCACTTGCAATTGTTTAAGAGAAGAAATTAACGACCTATTTTTACTTTCACTGTCGTTACTTTTAATTATTTTCTTTCTTTCTACAAATCGACTTTTTAAACCACATAAAGCAATTAAGACAGAAAGGAAGCACAATAGATTCTCCTTCTCTGAGTTGAAATGAGGAACGTTGATAGGTAATTGAATCTCGTGAAATAAAAAGAGCATGGTGACTTTGTAAAGCAATTCAATATTCATTGACCGATGGAAAGTAATTAGAGGTAAAATGAACGTCAACGCGAATTCAATTGAGTCGTTCAACCTTGTCTTCCAGCTACTGCATGAATCGGTGGGATATATACGTTGATATTTGTTACCCGAGCGAACTCGGCCTTGAAGCGCGAAACACGAAGGCCAGAATAAGACCGACAAGCTCAATTCTACTATGATTATGTATATTTATCACTCTCAACAACTTGAATATTGAGTTAGTATAGTATACACTAATAAGAAACACGTTTTTGTCAGAAGAGTCACCGTATGAATTTCATCGACTCTTTACGCAGTCTGTTGCGTTCACAAAAACGGTTAGGGAGGGGGGGCTGGAAACCATTTTATGTCATCGAATTGTTGTAATGTTTGTAATAATTTAAGAAAATCTAGAACCATTTTGTTACATTTCATGACTTTTATCTTGAAAAAATCTAAACGTGTGATTTGTCGTAAAAAACCAAACAAGCCTAGTACATGTAACAGGGCAGAATATGCAAATGTTGATGATTTTTGCGATATTTTCACGCAATATATCAACTACAGTTTCTTGCTGTCTCCCTACAGCATGCTCAAACAAAAAATATTAATATTCAGTTTTTTGACAAAGCCTGTATATATAAAAATGTATTAGGTGATAATTTAATTAGAGTCCAGACTGACAGTCACTTGTCAGTGATACAAAAGCATGGTACACATACACAGGCTGTGATGGCAAGCTACATACAGGACACTTCAACATGTTGTAGGGGGAAGAACAAGAACCCAGTTGTATAAACTGAACAAAAATATTGTCAAAATTATCAAAGTTAACTGCCTACGGGCAGTGCCACTATCAGATACTGCCCTGCTACTGTAGTGTCACTGTTACTGCATACCTGAGCAGTGACAGAGATAACTCTGACTCTGATGTACACGGTAGTTGAAGAAGAGTTTGGGTCACATGACGCTCATGACAGTGAAACATATAGGCCACAGAGCAACATATGGAAGATCAAGAGACGTGGAAAGTTATCGCGAATTTTCGAATGCTGGCATATGAGAATAATCAAATATTAAAGAAAAAAGATGGGGTCACCATGCTTGATTTTCTAAATTTTCAAATTCTTTTCATAATATAATACAAAAGTAAAACTTTGGACAGAAAAGACTAAATGAAAAAATATTATTTTTATCTGAAAAAATAAGATTTCAATCGCGATTCCTCCATTCCCCTAATCGTTATTAGTCAACGCAGCCTTAATACTCTATCAGTAAACGTTCAATTATGAGGTGTCGCTGAAGACTTTTCAAATTCAAAAGGAAGCAAGTGTGAAATTAAATGAGGAGGTTTTGTGGAAGCACCGTATGTGTTACTCACCCAGTCTCATAAAGGAAACTGAACGCATACAGTAACTGTTTCTCGGTTCATCAACTAACAACCAGTCTGGAGAACTATATTGTGTTCGTAATAGTAACTCACACGCGCTGTTCACTCCTATGAGCACACCATTTTGATCGACTGACACGCCGAGAGTAGCTGCATTATTATCAACCATCCTCCAGATGCCTTGTATACCTGGACGGCTCCATGGTCTAAAGCTTATACCAAGCCCAAGAATACCCCCAGTTGGCAATGGTGATATAGATAAAACGCAACAGCTGTTTTCAATGGGATCACTCCAGATACCCGCTGCTGCCGGGCGTGTCCTCAATAAAGAGTATAGGTCAATTCCGACAAGCGTACCATCTGGCATAACAGTGACATCTGTAACGCAGCAGCTATTGGGAATCGGTCCGACCCATGGTGTGTCATCATTTGTTCTTTGCAGGAGTTCGTTGTCAGGGCTCACACCAATTATCGTTCCATTTACAAGATTGGTCACTGTTAAAACACAACAGCTCTGTGGCAGTGGTCCAAACCAGTTACCTTGGAGGCCGTATCGCCGGTACAGTTGAAAGTCATTTCCAACCCCATACATTGGTGTTGATGTCACTGTGTGAAGATCGCAGAGACACTTCATGTTATACTCATGCGGGCTTCAATTGAAGTTTAGAATGAATGGTTATATAGGTAAACAGAAATTCAATGCGTAAATCTTTTGCAATGAATTAAAGAACGTTAGTAAATTTTCGATACAGTTCGTATCAATATTTCATCTTTATGAAGCGAACATCTGATGATAAACCATCTGTCCCTAACGTTTAAGCTATAAAAATTCGAACGTAAACATAGGCAATGATTGGACAGCTAGGTTTACGTGGTTTTCAGACAATCTCCTACAACACTAAAGCAAATGTTATTTTTTTCCAGTGAAAAATCTTGTTTTTGCATGCACCCTTCGTAATTGTTTTTGATTGTAATGACGATGCCACCGCTGATGATGATGATGATGATGGCAGCTCGATTTTCAAAATTCGGAACACTGTGAGTGATACCACGATCTAATGACAGCGACAGTAAGTGATAAAGCACGATTTTAAACAGAACGATTTCAGGAAAAACGGATTACTTTCAAGTGATTTAAAATAACTTTGTCTGCTTACCCATGTCTTACACCATAGAACAAATGAATGTCAGTCAAGTATACATTTAGAATTCAAAGTCATCTTTTTCAAAATGTTCAAAACTATGCATAGGACAAAGCAGGTGATTTTTGAGAAATGTGTCATTTTCGTTTAGGTGAAAGGCAAACGGCAAAATGCACAATTTAGGGAATAATGAGCGAAGGGTAACTGCCACATTTATTAGTGAGCAAGAACCCCAAAAATTGATGAGTTAGAAGTCGAAGACATTATATTGCCTTTCGTTTCACTCGACGTTTATAATCGATACCTGACCATTTATTCCCATTTAAGGGTGCAAGACAACCAATTGACCTTTTTAATTTAACAATTTTCTTGTGATTAATAAGCTCAGAATCCCCGTAAATCGTGCATTTTCTGAAAGCCCAGATAACCGTAAACATTTTGGTTACCATAGTGTCACAATTAATTACATAGCTATCACGTGAAAGGTAATTTGCATAAGCTTTCAAAAATCTGTTTTCCCCATGTTTTGTCTCAATACTTCAAGATATCTAACTCAAATTTGCTGGAATGCAAGCTGTAACGACGCTCTTTCAAAGTGTGTCTCAGATTTTTTCATATCTTGCTTAGTTTTCTTTTGGAGCACAATTTTAAAGAAATCAACTGGGGTTAAATTCACCGCTCTGGAAGCTTTTCTGGCACAAATAATTGTTTTAGAAGGTTTAAAATATCCTGAGACACATTTGGAAGATCCTTAGGACAGCTTGCACGCACACAAATTTTTGCCACATATCTTAATAAATCATCGTGCATGTGTTAATACTTGAAAAATATCTCATTAAGAAGGTATAGTTTATTTTTGGATTAGGTGTTTGAGACATTTGTTTATGACTTACAAATTGAGTTTATGAAAAACAGCATCATTTACAGATATTCGCAATCTACCTCCGTTTCGGTACGAAAACAGAGCATTACTTTTATTTCGACAGTTATGTCTGAAAGTATAAAATTCACTGTCGTGGATTTATGTTTTTGTTGACATCTTTCTAACACTTTCCATAGATCGTATGAAACGAAAATAATGCAACAGGATTCTTCTTGAAATGAAGCCTATCAAGAAAAAGGCTAGACAAGTGTTCGCAATTTGCAGATATATATGAGCGAAAGCAATGATATTGACATTATTCTCAGGTTTGTCTTTACCCGCATTCGCCATGGACACCGCATTGACTGTACGGCATTCACTTGAATGTCGTCTCAGCTTGTCAGCAAAGATACTTGGCATCATTTCCAGTTTGCAATTTTTTCGTTCTATACATTGCTTGCTATATGAAAAGGTGGCAATGCTGCTGTTCACGCAAAGACGTATTAGCATTATGCACAAAGGCTCACATAGCATTTGATAAGCTTGGTCGGCATAGGCCCCTTCATCAACTTATGCAGAAGTAGAAGTATTGTTATCTGCTATGTAATTGTTTGTGTTGTGGGTAACCGAAATTATACATGAAATGCAAAGATAATAAGTACCGTGAGACACGTATGTAGAAATACATTACACATTTTAAGTTTATGCAGCACACATCGCGTTATGACAAAATCCGGCCTTCAAAAACATAAGCTGATTAAAAGTAAAACATGGTTACTGCGCTTCTAAGCAGATTTCAGAAACGTTCCTTTAAAATGGACTTTCATATAGGAAGAAACAGGTGGGCTACTAACAAAGTAATGAAGACGCATGACAGCATATTCCACGAATGCGATCGGAAAAAGTTTCTGAGTCAACATTTCTCAGGCGTTCTTTACAAAGAAGAAAATAATTTGCCACTTAAACTCGAAATCTAGCAGTTTACATCACTTTTCGAAACATACACTTTTCGAAATGCATATTTATAACGAGACGATTGTGAATTTAAAAAATACTTATATTACAATAACATTTATGTTTCCCGCATTTCTACATGCAAGTCAACAGGATTAGCTAACGCTGCATTGCCCATAGACAGTCACCTACCTCACACTAGGCACTGCCACTGTGTGAATTTAATAAATTTTAAATAAAATTGCTCAGCGTGGACTTGAGAGTATTCCCATTTCCGTTGCTTAAAATTATTTATATTAATAGAGCGCAGCAAAATTACAATGATTGTGACTTACCCGGAATCATACAAAGTGCATATTTGCAAGCATAAATAGTCATAACGAAGATGACTAATTCTCTGGTTGTTCCATCCAAAGCGATCATTTTCGTCCGACGTCTACGGCACGACCGACAACAAGAAATGACATCTGATACATCTTTCTTAGCGTGGAGTAATTCAGAACAACTTGTGGCGTCTTTAACCTCTTTAACCCCGCCAACCATAGAATAGCTTAAATTATTAAAAGGAATGAAAAGGTTCATGAAATTAGCATATTCTTCTCACCCATGTGGGATTTCAGTTAATTAACGTATCATTTGTTATAAGAACATCTAGCTTAGCTTGCCATCTACGTACATAAATATTTGCACACACATATAATGCAGTTCTGCTAAGGATCGGTTCTGATGCTGTAGACCCGGGTCAGACTCCTTATACAAGCATAATTCAATCAGCCAATAGACAATAGAAAATGAAAAATACCTCTCCAAGCTACAGTATGGCGTGAGGGGCTGTGGATAATTAAAACATGCGCATGGTAAACGAAACTAAGTACGTTTAGCCTCATCCCCACTCCCATTCCCCTAAACGAAAGTTTGGAAGTGCGAAAATCCAATCAAGCCTCATTCTGTATCTACATACCAACAATCGGTAATTATGTCGCTATGAATTCACGCATATGCTACCCCCTTCCCTTTCATACACCCTCTAAAATCAATCTTTGTTCAGCACCGACTCAACAATGCCGCAACCAATGGAATGAGATGACTTGAAAGAGAGTATCAAACAGTATTATTACGTTATGTTACTCTTTCGCTGAACCACATGTATGTCAAAAGAATGCGGGTGTAGTGCTGGTCTCGCACTGACCTGGTACACGCTAAACAATATAGCGCGATATTTTGCGATAATAAAAATGTGTAGTGAGATGTTGCAATATAAAAACATGTAGTGCGATTTTTGCCCACGTTAATTTAAATACAGACACCATCCTAAACACAGAAACTGCGTTTACCATACGCGTCTTTTAATAATATCTACGGCCCCTAAAGTGGTAATTAAGCGATTGTGTTGACCGATGGAAATTGTGTAATCCATTCACGGTAACTATTGCACAGATTACACAATTATGCGAAGAAAATATATTACAACTTATTATATAACAGCAAACAGCACTTTGCATAGACAGGACGTCTTTGATCCCATTTCAACAATGAATGTACAATGCGAAACGCTTTAACTTCTAAAAGGTCAGAAGACCTACTCTTTGTATACAATGAATAATATATTTTAATTGATAGATTTTGATTAGAACAATGGCAAATTTCTATTTTCACTCGACAAAAATAGGCCGTGTTTGTTTTCAAATATTGTAATAAGTAAACGAAGGTACCGATCATGGCGCAAACCTTCCTAGACTATTATTAGCTAGATATAATGACAATTGTACTAAAGTCAAGCAAACATAATCATACAATCATGCATTTTTAAACAGACAGTGTTTTCAGATGACTGTATCGAAATAAAGGCTCATAATCTTGTTGCCGCAACAGAAAATACCACAGAAACAGAAGAAATAGTTCGTCATTTGTTTAGACGAAGTTTTGTTTTAAGTGTTGGATTTCTTGACAATGCTGGGCATATGTTACGAATAAAACTACTCAATGGCCAGAATATGCGGATGTGTCTCTTGGCACACTTTGGAATACTGCTCTGCATTAAGATATTGAAATATTCTTCTTGAACGTAGCACATATAGTCATTTGCAAGGTTTGCTGCACTGTGGAAGAGAGATAGCTTTTTCTATGCCTTATGTACTCTAGAGAGCGACTTCCAATCCGTTTTAGTTAAGTATGGCTTATTTCATACATAGACTAAGTTATCCCTTTAGTATGACATCACACTATTGGTATACGACTGCGATGAAATCATCATCAGCATGTGTTGGATACGGAACCCAGACTACTTCCAACATGAACAAACAAAATCAGCTGTTCGGAGCTCATTTTCAAAATCCGTAAGTGCAGAAGTGGGAGGGTAATGAAACATATGAATATGTGGTGGATTGCAATATCTTCGTAAAATACAAACACCGTCGATACCAGAACTTTTAGGAATATGTTTTTTCCGTTTAAATTTGAGAGCATTCATTCAATGTTTTTTTTCATTAACATCTAAGTGACGCTGCTCTGACATTTTGTGTTGTCAGGGCAGCCTGTTGATCAATTTCCACCAACAGCATTACAAGAGTCTTCGATGAGACAAGACATATTGCTATGCAGCAACTGGTGTTTCTCATGCAACATTGGCGGTTTGAAGGTTAAAAAAACACGATCAACGTTGTCAGAGCATCTAGTCAACGAGCCAAGCAGAGGAAACTCTGAACGTTGTCGTTTCTGACACCAGCGATCAGCTTCTCCGGACTTCAGACGTAGCAGGAAAAGTGCAATTTTATTCTCTAATAGCGACGATAGTTTGCACGATTTTTAGTGAATTTGAAAATTAAAGTTATCGCATTGTGCATGCATTTTATGCATCATGTTTCCTTTAGCTCTACATTGTTATTGAACTTCCGAGGACACTCGTACGGCATTTTAATTAGAGACGAAGACCATTTTTCATTATAGACAAACTCTTTCATATTCGCTAAGTATTAAAGTCAACATTGATAATCTCGTAAAAAATAAAGTTGATAATTTGAAATTTAATACAAATTTCGCAAAGTGATGTTCTTTGAATGACGTTCTAATATCGACAAAAATGGACACCCCTTCTTGGTTGAATGTTCACTCACATTGGTTTTATAGTACGTGTTAAAATTCCTCCTCTTACGTATTTCCGTCTGATTCGCACAGAAAATCCTCACCGAGAGTTTCTATAATCCATAAGAGCAGCTACGGCGTAATCGAAGTTAACCACGACATGAGTATGAACAGCTGAGCGCTGTCATGTCACGAGAGCTTTGTGCGCATGAATTCTTGGAATTCCTTTCAAAAAGTCCCCATCGTTCTCCCCCGGATTAAGTTTTAAATATCAAACCAGAAAGACTGAGTCAATACATGTGACAAATATATAACCGTACGTATTCATGCGTCGCTGCGTCGCAGACGAGTGATTCTCCGTCAATCGTCCTTGGCGCAGCCACACTCGGTCGGAATACTGGGGGGAGGCGAATTATACCGTTTGCAAGGGGGGGGAGGCGAATTATACCGTTTGTAAATTTCAGTCAAAACCCGCTATCTGACAGTACCAAGAACGCCTCGAAAGTCTAAGACAAACTTTTGCTCAAAGTTTTCTCAGGGAATCCTTCAATGGTTCTCTTTCAAAACCAGGAATAAAATCAGGGGCACCGTGCAAAGTTTAGTACTAAAGAAACACGTTACCATAGATTTACCGAAATTTGAAATTAACAATGGCCACCATCGCTATGTTAACTCTATGATGAAAAATAAAATTGTCGATTTACAGAAAATTAAGACGGTGAAAGTTTTCTTTTCTCCAAAGGTTTCAAAATGAACCCCCACAAGTGGTAGATCAGAAAAGAATTGGAAAAGTTTAAGAGTCGGAATATCTACACCCGAGGTGCATTCTACCTCAAGAGAGCGACCATTTCCTACTATGACATACATATTGATTTATGGGCAGACGCAACATAACTGACTCTTACTGACTCTTTCAAAAAGACCCGATATTTCTCCCTTGTTTGCTTTCTCTATCTGTGATCTTGTGTTGTATATTTTCTCCGTCTAATGGTCGTCTTAGACAAAGTTTGCGTCTAAATACATCTATGTACGCGACCAATAATTCACGATTGAGATCTTATACAGTGCATAATATTCGGCTCATTGTTTTCAGCGATGTTAAGGATGGCGAAGGGGAGGATATGGGCAAGAAATTCAAAGAGTATAAGACTGACCCGGAACTGTTTTCAGTTGAAGTCGATGTGGTTTAAAGTATTCGCTTCACATATAGCTGGCACTGAAAATTCGATAAGCGATCAATAATTTAGCGTGCGGTGTTGAAGTTAATAAAATGATGATGATCAACATAGTTCGTTTACTCACTGTATTTGACCGTCTGAAAATACTGCAAAGGTCAACTTACGTTAACGACTCTAATTAACAATTGTAGATTTCATTTCTGGAAGATAAAGTCGCTTTCATACGGTATAATTCCATTCAAAAGACCAATAGCGCATATCAACGTGGTAATAAGGAGGTTGGTGAAAATAAAGTCTTCTCAAAGTTATTCTTACAAGTATCATCAGCATTTGTCCTCAAAATTGACGGCAAAAGGGTAACTCATAAAAAACAAGGCAGCGAAGGGTAGCGAAAGATAGCGCGACTGCAAAATGGTAGCTTACAGCAAACACGGCAGAGAAGGATAGCAGACAATTTTCCCACCGAAAATATTTACAAAATGGTAGCTCACGGAGAAAAAAAGTTGCCGCGGGTAGCGGAAGGTAGCGGGCATTTTGTTCTCAAAACTTTGACTGTAAAATGGTAATGCATACAAAACGAGGTAGCGAAAGGTATAGGAAGGTAGCCGACAATTTTTTTTCTCAAAAAATGATTACAAAATGATAGCGTACAGAAAACAAGGTAGTTAAGAGTAGCGGAAGGTAGCGAACATTTTGTTTGCTCAAAAATTGACTGCAAAATAATAGCGCATAGAAATCAAGGTAACGAAAAATAATGGAGGGTAGCGGACATGTTGTTGTTGGTGGTGGTGGTCCTTTATTTCTCCTTCATTGACAAGAGTTACATCAACAAAATCTTTTTACAGCTGGAGAATAATTATAATATTGATAAATAGTGGTAATTGGCACTTGGAACTAAGTACCTGGTAGCTCTATGCTGGACAAGATTGAAATAGTTCCAGAGCAGCGTGAAGAAGAATTTCTCTTTCACTCAATAGGAAAAAGCGAATAATATCAGTGTTACCAAGCATAACTAAAACAAGGTCTTTGTCAGGAAAATTAAATAAATGGACTGTAAACTCTACACTGGCGTTGTCAGTGAGTTTTGACCTAAAGTAGTTCCTGTGGATTGCCGTCAAGGAACAAGTAGTGGTAATATGCACTAATGTGTTTTCATCACACTTTTGGCAAGGTACAGGTGCAGTTTCAATAATGACTCTAGTATTTGTAACACAATATCTTTGTACTTATAAAACGTTTTAACAAAAACATATAACGGAAATGGTGCAAGTTTGACGTCAATAGCATGAAATAATGCAAGTTCTTGTCTCTTTTCAAGCCTTGCTCTCCAAAGGTTATTTTCTCTCCGGTAAACAGCTTCCTTTATAATAGATTTCCATATCTCTTTAAATGGAAAGAAGCCGGAAATGTAGAATTCATCTAAAAAACAAAACAAATCGTATTTTAGAACATTCTTACAATATCGGGTATAAAACCCTCTTGTTTTTGAACTGCAGAAATTTTGAATTCACAAAGTCGAATTAAGAAACCTTTCTTGCATACTAGGTTACTATTCAGTCAACAAAGAGTGCCAAAGAGTCTTAATTTGCATAAATCTAAATATGCTTCAATGGAATATAAACCAAGCGTGCTTAGAGCAGTGTCTGACGGAGTTCTCGTGGGCAAACCTGGTATCAAAACTTAGCTTCATAACGTTGACATCTTTCAAGCATGAGAAGTTCTGTGTCGGAGATGGTCCAAAGTTCACAGGTATGGAAAACTGCCGGGATACGTATCCTTTTCCAAACATCTGCGCTTAAAATAGGGTTGAGACCGTTCGGGCTGATACTCTAGCTACGAAGAGAGTTGATGATGACTCTAGCTTGTTTACAGGCAGTAAAAGTTATCTCCATGGAATTCAAGAGCTGGTCAATTTCATGCCAACGATTGTAATTGAGTCCCTTTAGTTGACTGCTGTATTGTTCAGGAGTATAAGGTTGAATGGGTTGGCCTAGATTTGTGCTCAACGATCGTTTTTCCGAAAACAATTAAGCTACATTTGCGTGTGGAAAGTTTTAGTCTTTATAGTGAGCAGAATTCACTGACATCGTGTCTGCATGTTTTTGATAGACAAGGTAGGTGCAAGAATTAATATGTAATCTGCTAGTGCGGGCGCACCAGCAAACGATGATCCAACAAAGCAGCCAATATCATTAGATTCTAGTTCATTAAATAAATCGTTAAAATAAACAAGGAAGAGCGCTGTAGAAAGTATATCTCCTTGTCTGATTGCCTGAAATATTGGAAAATCTTTCGAAGTGTATCTGCCGATGGCGATTCGGCAATTTTGGCAGTGGAACATCGTGCGTAGGAATCTCCATTCCACCAAATTGTGTCAAAGGCTTTTTGTATATCTAAACTGCACATGAAGACTTTATTACGAGGTTCAATGTGATAGTTGATAGTCTCTTGGATGCCGAAAGCTGTTGTGACGTTGCTCTTCCCTGGTTGATATCCCGCTTGGAGCGGATGTGGAATGTGATTACTGGATAGCCATGGTTGTAGGCGTCGAAAAATACACAGTTCGAAGAGTTTTTGTAATTTTTTATTTATTTATACTTTTGATGAGCGTCCGAGTTACTCAAATGAGTAATTTTCATCGGGGCTCGATAATTAACAAGTCACAAAACTGGTAAGAATGAATAAATAAGATTATAGCGGAATGTTCTTTGTTATATATTCTTTCAGAAGCATCTTTAAATTTCCAATAGTCGAAGCTAATCTAATATCATTTGGCAGTGAATTCCATAATTGAGTTGCACGATAATGAAAACTCCGTTGTCCAATATTTAAAGCAGATTTCGGAATGTAACAATCCTGTAGAGAAACCGAGCGCGTTTGATAATAATGGACATTACTCTGAAATACAAATAAATTCGACAGATAATGTGGAGCACTGCCGGTCATACACCTGAAAGTTAACATTGCCATAAAGTATACAATTCTTTGTCTAACAGACATGACATTTAACGAAGAAAACAAACTGACTGAAGGGTAATCATTAGGCAATTCAAACAGAATACGTAACGCTCTCTTTTGTAATATGAAAATTTTGTCAAGATTTTTTGCTGTGGTATTTCCCCATACAACACAACAATAGTCAATAGTGCTCTGAATTAATCCATTATACAAAACAAGACGATGGTTCATCGGAATAAAAGGACGTAATCTTAACAAAAGACTTATTCTCTTACTAATAGTCTTACAAAGAAATTCTATATGGTCGTTCCATGATAAGCATTCATCAATAGTTACTCCTAATATTTTTCCGTGATTGCTACGAGAAATTTCAGTTTCATTAATACAAATAGACAACGATTTGTTTGACTCTTTTAAACAATTCAACTTGTGAGAAGTCGTTACCAGAAGATACTTTGTTTTGTTGATATTAATGCGCATTGAATTTGCCGTAATCCAATTGGAAATTGGCAAAACTGAATTATTCATTTTTTCAATAACATTATCAATAGATTTTCCACTTGCCAGTAAATTTTGATCATCTGCATACATGTGTAAAGTTGAAGTATCGGCACATAATGATGAATCATTGATAAAAAGCAAAAATATCACCGGACCTAGGATTGACCCTTGTGGGACGCCAGCTGTAACATTATGTTTCTCTGATGAACAACCTAGATAACTGACTAATTGCTGGCGATTAGAAAAGTAAGACGTAAACCAGGCAACAACAGTTTCTGCTAAACCATAACAAGACAGTTTCTGTAATAAAATGTTGTGGTTGATAAGGTCAAAAGCCTTAGATAAATCAAGTAAAAGAAGACTGTTCATATACCCCTTGTCCATATTCTGCAAGATTTCATCCGTGAGACGTATTAACGCCGTTTGACAGGAAAAGTTTTTCATAAAACCAGACTGTGTGTCAATTAGCAAGTTTGTATGTATCAAATAATTATAAAGGTGATTATGTACATGTCTCTCAAGGATTTTTGAAAGGGCCGGTAAAACTGAAATCGGCCGGTAATTTAACATGTTACTGACATTACCTCCACCTTTGTATAAAGGAACAACTCTCGCACACTTGAAAACGTTAGGAAAGACAGAAAACCGCAAGCTCAAATTGTACAGGTGAGTGAGAATATCAGAAATTACAGGAGCACCAACTTTTAACAATTTAAAGTTAAAATTATCCACACCAGTTGATTTCGCTTTTAATAAATAAGAAAAAACAAAACTCTTTTTGATAAGTGGAATTTTAAATCTTGGAATATTAGTCAACTTATCTTTGACAAAAGTCATAAGTTGTTCAAAGTTAACAGGAATTGACGGGTTATCAGAACTACCAATGCCAGTAAAATGCTGATTGAAAGCATTTGCAATATCAATATTACTTTTAAGAAAAACATCACCACATGTAAAAGTGGGACTGCGTGACACATTAGGATTCATTACACTATCATGAATACGCCATATTGTCGCAGGGTTCGACTGTTTCTCTGTAAGAGTATTCGTAAGATACAATTTCTTGGCACGCATTATGAGATGCACAACTCTATTTCTTTCATGCCTGTAATCATTCCAAAAATCCACAGATGAGTTTACTCTCGCACGTTTTAGAGACAAATCACGCTTCTTTATCGCGTTTAAAATGTCAACAGAAAACCACTTTGGTTGTCTAAAACGCTTTACCCGTCGTTCAATGATAGGACAGTGTAAATCACAGACACGATTAAAAATAGAAATCCACACTTCAAATGCAGCATTAACATCATTTATGTCATTGAGTAAGTACCACGGGGCAGTTCTCAAATCGGAGAGAAAATCCGACTCAACAAAATTTTTAAAAGATCTACTTGACAGAAATGCGGGAACCTGACTTGACACTACAAGCATTCGATTTACGGCTCGTAAGAATGGGGAAATTATCAGATAGACCTATCTCCCTGATGCTAGAATTGAAAAAGTTTTCAGGGTTGGTGACATAGACGTGATCAAGACAGGATTTTGAAGACGGTCGAGTAATACCATCAATTATCTGTGTCATTTCAAGCATTACAAGAGACTGGTAAATGAAGTGCTTTACACCATGATCAGAAAGAATATCAATATTTACATCACCACAAATAATCATTTCTTTAGCTTAAAGGAAGGCATTTTCTACATTATTTACAATAGCAACATCTGTATCATGGTTTTTGTTAGGTGGTCGGTAAATGGAAGAAAACAAAAGACTTCGAGTGTGAGGCGGTTAATTTCTAACTACAAAATTTCAAGGTCATCATGTTCAAGGTCTCGTCTCCTATCATTAGATAGGCTAGACCTGATATAAGTGAGAAGGCCACCGTCAAATCTCTGTAATCTATCTTTTCTCTCTAAAGGAAATCATCCATGAAAAATTCAGAACTTAAATTACATTCCGTCAAAAATGTTTCAACGAGACACAATATATCAACAGATGTAAGGACCGAATCGTAGTTTGACAGTACTAAATACCTGAGTTGGTCAGTTTTGTTAGAAATATGCTGAATATTCCAAGAGCAAATGTTCAGAGCACCTTTCTTCGTTTTACTTGGGCGTTGTGGTTCATTTCTATTTATACGTGGTGATCCTTGGCTGGCTTGATCTTCTTTGCCTATAGAAGCTAACCGAATCGCGCATTACATGAGCTCTGTTTATGTCCTAATTTTCCACAGGTCCAACACTTGATTACAGCTCCATGTCGGTACACTCGTTGAACGTGACCTTCTTCGCCGCATAAGTAACATTTAACTCTGTAATTACTTCTGGGGAAGTCTGAGGTACGTTGTCGACCTCTATAGGCGTTGTTTTGATCGCTGGAATTTCCATAGTTTCGTGAGATGAGTCGAGCATTGTATGGGTAGCGGCCTAGTACATCATTACGCCTTACCCGTCCATTGAAAGGTCTCGGACCGTTGTCGCCGGACTCGCGAGTTCGTTGATCACTGTAGTACGGGCGAGAAGGCTTACAATTGGTTATCTTTCGTCGCGTCACAAAGAGAGAGGTGAGATCGCCATTCCGTAACAATAGATCGACGCCAGCATAGGACAGCTGAATGCCATCTCTAAGAAAGAGTGACGATACTATTGCGTTCTTTCGATATCGGAAGGAGGAGTCGTTGTCAATAAAACAACATCGCTCATGTTCACATAGACGTGATAACAGGTGGTTGACTTCTTCGACTAGTGACTGGATTGCTAGATCATCAGCTCTCGGACAGATACTAAAAATAGTCACTTTACCATGCGCAATCTATTTGGCTTCCTTTATAAGCAATTTGTAGTCCGCCAAAATAGAATCAGAGTGTTCTTCATGCTACAGTCGTTTGTTCCGACCTCAATGATTATTTCCATAGAGTTTACGAGTCCGGCATAGTTATTACGCAAATACATACGCAATTCCTCTATTGTACACCCTGGTAAACAGACTGTCTTAGAATTTGCATTAGCTTCGTCAATGTCTCTGATGATGGAGTCTCCAATAAGAAGTGTGTGCATTTGTGGAGGAGAATGTAGAGCTGCTGGTAGGATGGTACTTGACACAGCATGTGATCGCGGGCGTTAATTCATAGGAGTGTGACGCTGATTACTTCGGCCATCTGTATTTGTAGATGAGGCCGCCTAAGATTGGTAACCTGTTCCATTCACACTTGTCGACAGAGGTGTGACATTCTTTTCACTTTGCACTCGCACTTTTTCTTTAAGAAACATATATTCATCCTGCAGTTGTTTACATTTATTCATCAAGGTTTCATTTTCATTGATTTTGTCAGACAGCTGCGCGCATAAACTGGTATTCGATGTTTGCAGGGATCGGAGTTCTTGTCTAACCGCCTCAAGTTCAGAAACGATTTTGCAGTTTTGAGATCGTAGATTGGTTACATCATCGCGTATCTTCAGAATATTTTGCGGAAGTGCACGACAAATAAAACATGGCCAAAAGAATCTGTGAGTTTCTTCTTCGTCAATGCCAAGGCAATCGATGTGAAACCACTGGCAACAAAAACTGCAACATATCATCTCACCACTATCGGATCGACCATATTTACAATTTGCAACGCAATACTTTGTGTCTTTTGATTCCTCGTCTCTAGATTTCACGAACGAGTTTACATTTGTTGACTGCTTTTTCTTCTTTTTCTTTTTCTTTTTGTTTGTCATTACAGTCTCGGATTCGGACAAAGAAATATCCAAAGTATCGGCAGTGTTATTAGAGTCAAATGGAGACATACCGGCTAAGCCACTTGTCGAAGGCAATTTACTCGATATAAACTTTATAGGCGTTGTAACAAGTTTAGTGAGAAGAGACGGTTCGTCGGGTTCAATGGGTGTGGTCGTCTCGGTAGCTCTCGCTCTTCTGTCCAATGCGCGATTGTTCAATGCGTTGCCGATGCAATGACAGGTGGACTTACACTCTATAACCATTCTATATAGGAGAGTGCCCTTTTTTGTCCAGAAGACGTACATGTTCCTTTTAGACTACCTAACCTGGTGAGCGTGAATAACAGGACAAAATGGCAAAAAATCATGCTAGCGACCTTATAATATTTCTTTCAGACGTTATTATGAATCAAACCAACCGAAATTATATTTTTGCACTGAAAAATCGACATTTATTTTAATTTTTAAAGATCAGTAGAGAATAATTAACAATTGTAGCTCTGACATAATATCAGTAAGCTAGAGGGTCAAATCTCAGGTCTAACAAAATTCACCTTTTTTCGTCACTTTCAGCTGTTTAGTAAGAAAATTTGCGCGGTGACCTCAACTTTTTTTGCTCCTAAATCAGAGAACACTCTCTGTTCGATAGATATTGCTGTACTTTTTAACATTTTGAAAATTATTTTGTGCATTTATATGAAGTTTATATTTTTAAAAAAGACTAATTTTACAATTAAATGATAAATTTAGGGTCTAATATTTAATTTTTAAGACAAGACATCACAAATTTTAGTTGATTGTCCTAATGCAGGTGTCCTGGCAATGCAAAAATGTGGTATGCACACTGGGATCTGTTAATCGTTTGCGATAAAATAAAGATTCTGCTGGTAAGTGCAAATTTCGCAAAATGGGAGATTTAGTGGTTTTCTGTCAATTTTGGCATGTGTTTTTTCAAAAATTTTGCATGGGTACCCCATATTTTTTTCATATCTTTGCAATAAACACATAAAGATTATTTAAGAAAAGTCAACTTCAAGAATGTCCCAACAATTTTTGGAATGGTAGCGTACCTCCTTAACGGCGTCTTCGCCGAGATCTGGTCGAAGTTCTTTCAGTTCTTTCTCCATCCTGTGCACATATGGCCACTTCGAGAAAGATTTTAGCTTAGTGACGGGAAGATTGTCGATAATGCTGAGATATTTCTGTTTAATGAACGTTTCTGGAGCAAATGCCGAAGTCTGTTTCTTCATTGTCATATGAGTGAAGTTCACAAAGTTCATGAAGTTTATGTAAATTGTCTCACCTAGAATGACGCCATCTTGAGTATTAGAAACACTCTAGGGTCCAAGTTTTCTAATTCACATCAATCACCTCCAGAAAGAGTCAAAAGTCAGTAAACCATAAACTAGATTTACCGCAGATAGGCATACAATCATATTCTGTCCACCATGGAACTCGATGAGAGGTAGAAGAGCAGATGAAAGCGAAAAAAGCGGAGCTCATTACAGACACTGTATCACATTCTGAGTCATGCGCGGTATGATGGCAGTACAGTTGTTAATATTGAATTTGTCTTTGTAACCACTTTTAAATACTGCACGTACTAGGTATGCTGATTTAAAGGCATGTGGAGAATATAGAAATAACGGACGACGCGCTGACCATTAACGTTTATTCATGGGCAAGGGCGAGAGGAAAGCCGAAAATTAATGGGCGAGGCTTGCCGAACCTGTTAATACGGCTTTCCTCTCGCCCGCGCCCATAAATAAACGTTAATGGTCAGTGCGGAGTCTGTTATTTCAATTATATTATCACCGAACCCCCCAAAATCGTCAAAATTTACGAAAATTTTCCGTGCGAACGACTTCGGGGCTCGAGAACTTGTCAGTAAGTAGTGCGCGCTGCAAAAATTTTGCAAATCCGGATTTGTTTTGAAAAGAGTGTCTAAACTTAGCCCACAAGTGTTCCATTTTATTTTTGATTGATTATATGATCTTTGAACAAATCACAAATTTCGTTTTAGCCGTAAAGTTATTATGTTTACGATATTATTCATATTCACGGGCATGTAAACAAACCACTACTGTGTATTTGTGAGCAGTCACGTGGTTCAGCTCGATCAATTAAAATGCGATGGACAGGGCATGGTAATATAATACTCCACATCAACCATTGCATTAAATAAATGCAATAAATAAAGTGTTTTCCCAAAAAGATGACTGAAAAATGGTAACATATGCAAAACAAGGTAGCTAAGGAGAGGAAGGTAGCTGACAACATATGTTCCCTTCAAAAAGAAATCAAATTCGATAACTTAAAGAAAACAAGACAAAAGTGTTTATCAATTATCTGCTATTATGTAGAACTACGTCTATTGCAGTATCCAAATACTTTTGTTTCATCGAGACAACTTGTTAGGCTTCAAAAGTGTATATTGTTGGAAACCAACTCCCTTCTGATTATTTCTGTCACGTGCCTTGTCACGTGCCTTAATCTTGTATTTTGTGTATCAAACTACATTATTGAATAGCATTAATACGAATGACTTCAAAATTGTCCATGTCACTATAAAAATGTCTCTTTACTGGCAATTAATAGTTTTGAAAAACTCTGGCCCTGAACCTTGTTAGTTCTGTCCCAATCCCTTATCTGTCCAAATCTTATGCAACTTGAAGTATTAAATAGCAAAAAGAACCACGACTTCAAAACCGTCCCTCTGTAGTGAAGGTATAAATTTGAAAAACACTAGCCCACCCTTGTTGATTCTGCACCATACCCCAATCGTAAATTTGTATATCAAACTTACAGTACTACATAGCAGCACTTAATGTGACTTCAAAATTGTCCATATGACCACAAATGTTTCCCTTAATTTTAGGGTAGGTATCTGTTCAAAAACACTTTTCCTCTCCTAAGACTTATCCTTGTATTCTTTTTATCAAATGTGAAGAATTAAATAACAGCAACAAGTATGACTTTAAAATGTGCATGTCTTCAACAGCATCTTCTTATTGAATGGGTTAATTTTTGAAAAAAACTACCTGTGGCGGAGTACTAGTCCAGTTACTTTTGTATCCGCTAATTGCAAACCACTCCTAGAAATAACCACCCTCAGTTGCTTTGGTTTAGCACAGGTTTATTCACGAAGCTGTGAAAACTCGGTAAATAAAGAGATTAAAATACAAGGTCATTCATTTTCTATGCCGGAGAGTCGAGGTAAATCAAGTTCAAAGTAAACGGAGGAAAAGAACTAAATTCTACTAAAATATCTAGGCACTGCATTCAAAATGGTCTTCTAAATATTTCGAAAGTCATAAAGGGAAATCAACTTACATCGTTGCGCCTATAGTAGTACTTTTGGCTGGATTGTTTGTCAGATCTACGTGTCATGTCTACTTGCTTTAAGATGGAGGAGAAAATGTGTCTGCGTAGGTGTAATTTAATCTTTAACCTTTTAATTGTTTTACCAGGACGTTTCTTGACCTCTGTGTCAGAGGGTCTTAAGAAAGATAGAGGGCAATCTTCTGAATATCTAGTTATTGAAGGGTCAATCCAACACACTAGCCGTCCCCTTTGGTAATTCTGTTTGTATCCCTTATCTTTCATTTTTAATGCAAACGTTAATTATTGAATATAAGCAATCATTATGGCTTCCTTATTTTGATGTAGTTGTATTTTTTGAAATAAACACTAGCCCTCTCCTTTGATAATTATGTCTCGGGTCCTAATATCCATTTCCAGTATTACAAAGCATCCATCGATATGACTTCAAAATGTGCATATTTTCAACAGCATCTCTTTAAAGGGAAGGTATATTTTTTAAAAACACTAGCTCTTCTCTTCCCTTCCTTAATTCTGTTCCAATCCTTTATCTTTTGTTTTATATATGACTTGAAGAATTTAATGGCAGCGACGAGTATTACTTCAAAATTGTGCGGGTCTTCAACAACATCTCTCTTTACGGTGGGCATAAGAACGAAGGCCCTCCCTTTTTAATTCGATTCCATGCCCTAATCTAGCGTCTCTATACCCAACTTGAAGTATTAAATAACAGCAATCGGTATGACTTCAAAAAATCGATATGATTTCAACTGTGTCCGTTATTTTTAGGATAGGTATTTTTTTTTGAAAAACACAAGCCCCTTAATCATTATGTTTAGAGTCCTGGTCTTCTGTTTTTTTTCTGTCCAACTTAACTCCTATCTTACTACACTTTAAACAACGGAACATGTTTGGGGTCTGGAAAACGACGGTGTAAAATTTGCGCAATAATGGAAAAGGAAACTTAAGGACAGGTTGACTTTTCCCATTTCATATTACAGATTCATTCGAATATCCCCAGGATTTCACACTTGATCCCATGGTTACTGTGGCAAGCTTGGATGTGTTGGATCATGGAGGTACTGTCATGGTTGGGTGCATACACAGGTGTGAGTTAATCCATACACTCTCTAAAAAGCAATATCAATGCCGTTGACCTCTGTTCATGAAGTTTATCCATATAAACTGTTGCTTAGATGCAAGTATTTGCAATGCAGTGTTGTTTAATTATGTGTAAATAACTAAAAAAGATGTATGTTGTTTATTCACATAGGCTGTCAACCACTAGGCAGAGATGAAACTCAATTCGTCATACTAGCGTAAATATAGAAGTAAACCCCTCCGAGTATTGGTGTTTGAACATCGTAGACACACTTAGCATGTACCGGATACAGTATTTTTTGATTTTTCATAATATTTGACATTATCTTGCCTAGGCAGTACCCTCCATAATTGACTCCTGTTTTGTTGGGTGCTAGACATCAGGCTCGTTACAGTATGGCATCAACATAAACAAAGCACACCGTTCAAGTTGATTATTCGATCTATATCGCAAAATACTAACCTTTGTTGAACCGAAGACTTTCAAATGCAGCGAAATTTACATATTATTCAATGAATGTTTGATAAGCAGCTTGGATTTACTATGGCGGAACAAAACTTATAACCGTTTCAGATGCAAGGTTACATTTCAAAGAACTATCCCCGGATAAGAATTCAAGTCAACGTCTGGGCAACGTTTTCTGTCTTCGGCAGCGTTGCTTCCTGCAAGAATAAAAGAGGTGAAAATAATATTTAGTTGCTTTATGGTATCTTTTTTGTACAAAATGATGAGAGACGAGTGATACGATAAGGCCTCTGGTTGAAAGATTGAGACGCCTAGTAAATCTGAGTTAAGCACTGTACAAACAAGGGTGCAATTCGAACCTTCCAAAAGCCTCTCCATCTTCGATTGTCTCGGGTAGTTTTTTTCCTCTGGTTTCCGGTAGCAACAACGCAAGGAATCCGGCAATGAGAGGCATGATACCGAATATGCATTGAGGTAAATGGATCCACAGAACTCGACCATAAATTATCTGTGGGGCCAAAATACTTGCAAACATTCCACTCATACTTGTCATGCTGACTCCGAGGGACCTGAGCCGGAAGAAAACATTCGATAAATGATTATAAAGACATTTCTCTGCAAGGAATACTTCATGACTCTTGCACAGAGATGTGTACATATGCAAATCTAAAACGTGAATGCTTGATGCTGGCCTGCTTACTTTTTTATTCTATGTGACTAATCAAAATAAATCGCCCAAAGAAGAAAGCTTTCGTTAAGCACATCTTTCAGAAGATTCGTTTTGGAGAAGGGCTTTCAAATGTTCTATGAATTAAAGTTCGAACAAGGTGACTGACTAAAGTACACTTTTGTCTCGTGAAATGCGAATAGAATTATATTGAAGGGCAAAAAAAATTCATAACGAAACAAGTTGAGCGTTACTCTATCTATACAAAGATTCTTATGATGCATCTGGTGACAAAGAAGAGTGACAAATTTTTAGGTCATTTTTTTTTCTTTTTCATTTTTTCCTATGTGATTCTGACCATTATGTTTCACTCTTGACGTAAAGCAGCAGTACGCTATGCATATTTAAGAAAAATTACCAAGGACGCCATGCGAAGGTTTTCACAGTTATAGAAACGTGCTTCGAGTATATGCACGACGGCGTCTTTTCGTTTACATAGCCAGGCAAAGGGTCTTGAATTAAACAGGGAGTCATCTGGTTCTACAGGTTCTACAGCTTCTACCAAGACGTGGTCCACCACAGTCAAACAGACTGGGCTTCACACAGAAGTCAGTACGTCAAAGTCTCAGATCGTCTACATCTCTGTATAGGAACACGTCAAGAACTGAAGTGAAGTGAAGTGTCTCTCTGTCTAGAAAGTATACAACTTAAATCGTCTCTAAATCTGCATATTGTCATGCCTTTGGTATGCATCTATAATTAACTAATTTATGAAACTTCCGCAATCGAGGGATATGTGACCAAAAAGTATATCAATAGAAAAAAAAGTGGGGGTCACCACCTTAGTTTTTCAGATATAGCCAAAAGTTCTAAAACCGGAAACTTTGATGTTGAAGTGCACCCCCTGGAGGCAAAGATGAGAAATTATGTTTCATAATTTATGGCAATATTTCCATGATATACTCTTAAATTGTGAAATTCTTGACAACTTACACCGATAAAATATGTGACATAACATACAAATTCGTCTTGGTAGAAGCCGTTCAGAACCTGTTGCGACGCTCGAGACGACGTTGACCGAGACAGACGCCTAAGTACTAGACTAGTGTGAGACATAGAAGTTTTACCGTGTAACCGTACGTTACTCAGCTGAATAAAGTGCTACGACTTAAAGTGTATTTCGGTGTATCGTGCCGTCTCTTATACGTCTACTGCTATATCACTGCCCACGCTACGTGACATATTTGCAAACAGAAGCCTGGATACAGTAGGGTACCGGACCAACAATTGTAGGATGGTGATTTAGAGACCTGAGGGTGGGACCAGAGTAGCGCCGTACTATCGGAGGATGGAGAGTTCGACACCAGAGCGCGGTCTTGTACCCAAGCTTGAGCACGGCACTTTAGTCGCCATTGATCAACAGCGTAGTGTTAGATAGGCACTTAACCCACTGGCGTCTCCCCTGTTGGATGATAAAGTAAATATATCGATCGAAACAGCTGTCAAGAACAGAGTGTACTGACCTCACTGGAGTTGGGAACAATTCAGCCGCATACACCCATGATAAATTGTATGCTATTGTAATGATACATTTACCAAGCATTGACACTGTTGTATTCAGCCACATGAGATCACCGCCTGAAAATTTGTCAATAACGATCAGAAATTTGAGAGAGAGAGAGAGAGAGAGAGAGAGAGAGAGAGAGAGAGAGAGGCTGTTCTCATATGTGTGAAAGTGCAGGGACACACAATTCTGAATTACACACATGCCTTTTGTACAGCTTGAAAGATTTTGAAGCAGGTTATCAAATTAAAATCAAACATTTACACCATTTTTACATTTAAACGTTTACACCGGATTTTCTCCCTTCCACACGCGCTGGTTACGTTTACATGGTCATCTGTGAATCTGTGAATGCGGTCACGACTATTGCACAAGTGTGTCTCAACAGGACGAGTCCAAACTGCCGTGTCACCGTGAAGTTTTACAGTCGTCATTCTACAACACTAACCCAAAATGCCAATTACCATAATAAAAACGTCTACTTACATTTACTTATAAGGACAGTTGACAGAGACGCTACGCCAGCAAGTATGAATACGCCAAAATACGTTAACCTTCGACCAAGCATGGACTTTACCAATACCAACATCAAGAAGTTGCCTGGGATTTCTGCAGCACCCGCCAAGCCAGCATTTATGAATTCGTTTCCTCCAAGGTTTGGCGTGTTGAAAGAAAACCCGTAGTATACCAAGCCTGCTGTAAAACTGATTTAAGAAACATGTTTTACAAACTAACGAATCTTTTGAAACTTTTCTATATAAATACACATGCTATTTACACCAAATGTAACGTATTAATTGTACTCGCCATTGTACGACAAGCACTCTTTATGTGTTTTAGAATTCTTGTTGAATGTGGTTTTCATGCACAGATAATACCTGTCAAGGCTATAAGTTCCCACACACGATCGAAAAGAACCACAGGGTTTGAACATACGTAAAATTACTTATTCATAAGGATATCATTCAAGCTGTCACATTTAACCTAGCAGCCATTGATGGAAACACAAAGTTTTGGTCCGGGGGAAAATTGCTTCTATTTTTTTTTTTTTTTTTTTTTTTTAGTCCATCATCCAACGGGCGCTAGCCATAACCCATAACCCACTACCCCAATGGAGCACTTAGGAGTAAAGTGCCTTGCTCAAGGGCACAACACCGAGCAAGAGTCTCGAATTCACCGTCCTCTGACAGTGCGTTCGCTACTTTGGATCTACCGGGACTTAAACCGGGTCTCGAACTCACCATCCTCCAATAGTGAGTCCGTTACCCTAACCACTGGTCTACGGTGCCTCCTACCACTGGTCCACGGTGCTTCCTACCACTGGTCTACGGTGCTTCTATACATGTTGTGGATTATTTCTTATTTTCTTTCTTATTTAACCAGCAATTAACCCGCAATTCGATTAGACCACAGTACAAACAGAACAATGTTCACAAACGCGCACATAGATTTAGAGAGGTTTAGTGACACACGTAATTACACTGACGGCAAGCAGTCCGTGGTTTAGTTGCGCGATTGATGATTTTGCTGCGTTTTTCCCAGAAACGTGCGAAATTCGTGAAATTTAATAAAGATTTCTTTTACTACGTGCGACTATTCTTACACCTCGTCCTACCCTCAAATTAAATCGGTTAATTTTATTTGATACAGTGTTTTTTACTTAAAGAAATCTTGTCAGGATGTCAGACCTGTATGTGTGAAATGTGGAATGAGACTTCAAGGTTTTGTTCTCGGCCCGAAATCATAGCAATTATTGTACTGATGCACACTCAACAAAATATTCTGACATCAAAGGTGTTTACAATAGTTACCAAACCTCTTTGATATCACAATATTTTTCAGTTCACTGCCTTTACACCAGTACATGAAGGACTATAGTTACGGTTCCTCGAAGTGACATGAATTAAATTATGTGGTGTCACTCCAATTTTTTTCTCTGACGCCCAACATAATTCTTTAAAATTCTTTATGTCTGTATCAAACAAAATCAACCCATGAAATTCAAGGGTGGTATAAGGGTGTAAGAATAGCCGTCATATAAATAAATAAATTGTACGTGAAAAATACACTATTTTCGCATGTTTTGCGAGACAAAATGCAGCAAAATTATCGGGAACGCACAACTAAACCTTGAATTCACATACTAGCAAGGTTATATAATACTTCCGCCAGTACGATGCCGTCAGAAGCACGTGTAACTATACTTGTAAACTACACTTCTCTATAATAGAGATACTTACCCTGAAAAACACATTATAAGAATCTTCTTCCTTAGGTTTGGGTATTTCACGAGATCCAAAGCGCGACCTCTTTTCGCTTTTTTCAGTCCCGATGATTTGACCTACATGTTTCAATGGCATTGTTGTCGGTATGGCGAGAGAAAACAAAGATTAAAAGGCAATTGAGTGATTCATGCACATCTAGAAAAAGCACAAAAATGTCTTTGAAGGTGACGTGCTAATATATGCACACGCGAGATCGTAGTTTATATTTCTATTGTCTTTTGTGCAGTGCTCGAAAGAAAATGTCCTAACATTCGGCTAATTCATTGCATTACCATATACCCATGCCAATATTTTGTACAAGTCCAAGCAAAAATTATACTGTTTGCAGTCTACCAGAAAACAGGTAATGCACATTGACATTGACATTGCGACGTCACGCGCGTGTTACCTGTTGACATGGCCACTCACAGTGTAACAAATAATATGACCGCCACTAACCGCTCTGTACGACGTCGATGATCTGGCGCGATCGAAATCGAGAAGATTTTGAAGCAGAGGAGACTTTAAGAGCGATACAGCATTACGCGATATTCGACCATGATTAAAAACTTGTTCCCATGTGACTTTTTATAGGTTCCGTTACTACGGTGTTCCGTAAATTAGGGAGGAGAAGGCATATTGTCGCACGTGGTGTCAAGTGGAATTACGTCGTAATGATATAGTTTATGAATGAAAAATGCTTCAATATTTAGGCAAGTGGCGAAAGGAAAGAACGACCGGAAAAATGAGGAGCTTTTCTGTAATTTGTAAAATTCTGAGCACGGGTAGGCTATATGATGCATCGGTCATTGCCCATTTCGCCTATTAATCTTTTGTGCTGCGTCAAAAACGAGACGCAGGATGTATTATATGCTTCACCCTTAAGTTAACTATCACGATCAAACCAACCTTGCCAAAATACTTTTAAAAACATTAAGGGATGGACCATTAGACCTTGGGAGGGGGTGGTCACAATGCAATTGTGAAATTTTTTTAGTAAATTTCTAATTTTTTTTTCCAATGGAGATTAGGTGTGCAATTTTTTTTTTCAGAGTAAATTTTCAGATTTATAATGTTTTTTTAATTCGTCGCTGTCTGAAGATAAAGAGGGCAAAGATGTGGTGCACAGCACCAAAAGCGGTCGCACAAGCGGTCACGGGGGGAGGGAGGTCAGGAGGGGAGTGTCCCCCTCCTGTTGTCGGAGCTTTTGAAAAATAGAGATTAAAATGGTGTTATTTGGTGGCACTTGGGGAATATTTTTGCGGGGGGAGGTCAGGAGGGGGGTGTCCCCCTCCTGCCGTTGGAGCTTTTGAAAAATAGAGATTAAAATGGTGTTATTTGGTGGCACTTGGGGAGCATTTTTTTCAGATTACACATCTTCCTCTGAAACATGGTCTTCTTGCTCCCCAGTAGCTTCCTATAGTTTTGAAAATTGACTATTTTGGTTTCCTGGCTTCCCTTTATACTGCGTGGTGAAATGCCTACATTCACCCCACCAAACATCATGCATATCTCATGATTTACAATTGATTTTGACAAGCTGAGAAGCTGTTTGCAAAATACAGTGAAATTTGCATATTTGTGTTTTTAGAGCAATTGTTGCCCTTTTTTGATCAAAACATCTATTTCTCTGTAGCAGCATGTCCAAATTGATTGGATGTGTATAGATGTGATGAAATTTCAATATTTGTCTTTTTAGGGCAATTTATGTCATTCTTGGTCAAAAAATCTGTATTCTCTGAAAGGGCTTGTCCAATTTCTTTGAAATTTGCTACATAAGTCCCTTAAGATTTGTTTAAATCATGCTCTTTTATTGTGGTGGAAAAATTCTTCAGATAATTGTCATTCAGCATTTGCTACAAACAAACGATTATTCATGCAGATTTATTCAGTATTTGCTATCGAGAAACTTTCAAAGTTCAATCCTTTTGTGTGTTTTTGTGTTGGGATTTGTTGGATAGATGGCATTCTACGAAGTGTATTGTTGAATGTTAAAAAATGTGTTGCTGTTGTTTTTTGAGGCTGTTTTTTGAGAAAAAAGAATTGAAAATGCCTTTTTAAAAGCAAAATAATTCATAATGACTTGATATGTTGTTTTATCATTATTGACGTGTTTCTACTTGTTCACCCATTCTTGTATTCATCATTGCAATAAAATGCTGTGAAAAAATGAACCTGATGTGGCCTGCATCTGTTTACCTTGATCTTAAAAGGCAAATACAACTTTCTGTCTTGACAACGATACCATAGTTTCAATGTTTTACCTAGTGTACCTGCTTGGTTTGTAAGCAGGAAACAAGTAGAAAACAGGCTCTATAATTTTATAATTTTCAAGTGATCATAATACAAAAGTCCTGAAAAGATAAGATAATCACAACTTCCAGTATAAGGGATACAGTCACTCTAAATGTATAAATTAAAATTAAAAATGTGCCTGGAGGATGTACTAAAAAATACAGAAAGTTGCTTCTTGTCGGTAAAATCTAAAAAAAATTTCAAGATTTTAAAGACTTTTGCAGATTTTTTTTTTACGCATTTGTCTTCTTATTTATTTATTTTTTATTTTGCAAACTAGTTTGAAGATTTTTTTCCCTAACTTTCTGCTCTGAAATTTTTTTTTCTGTTTTTGACCACACCCCTCCCAAGATCTAATGGTCCGTCCCTAAGCTATGAATTTTTTCATACATCATAGCTAATTGTCCACAGTTTTACGTCCTGTCCCCGGGACATGCGACAAAGTATCACAGCAAGCGCATTCAGTAGCGATCCCCATCGTTAATCATTTACTTGCAGGTCTACGGGTATTCGGAAGGAAAAGTTTACGAGGTCTTCGAAAATGTCAGTGCATGTGGATAAACTTTCTGACGCTGATATCATGTCCAAAGCGACACCAATACTAGTATACAGTTTAATTTACCATGCAGTGCAGGCAACAAACATCGATACTATTATCAGATGTCCAATATAAGGTCTTCTTACCTCGATATCTTCTTTTTCTGTATTCAAAGTGAACAGAGCAAATAGTTCATCAGATGAAGACTTTGACACTCCATTTATCCGTGCCTTTTTACTTATTATTTTCTCTGCTTTTTTCCTTTTACCAACAGAGAGTAACCACCTTGGCGACTCATCTAGAACACTTGAGATATCGGAAAGAATAGCATATTATTCACCAACTTTGCGAGATGACATACAAGTGTATACATACTTATCTACCAAAAAGGTTATTGCAAGATCTTGGCATAATCCGTTGGTTACTACGATTAACGCATTATCTCGCGAGTTACATAGAAGATTGGCGCAATGGCTATTTTCTATACACAATGTTCTTTGAAATGACCTGATGCGGCGCTGTTCACCATAGATGTATCGCTAAGGAAAACTGAAGGAGCAAGACTGTCGATGTTGTTTTTGGTGTTGTTATTTTTGCCGTTGTAACGTTACACGGGGATACAGATATAAGACAGATGTTCGCGACAAAAGATCCGAGTGTTTTATGGCAAAATGCGCCTTCTGGACAGATATTCTGACTCTCAAGCTTCAGTACATTATTCGCCTGGTATATTTACGGGGTTCCTTTCGAAGCTCATGGAGAAAATTGAGTTTTCACATGCTTATTTTAATGCAAAGAGAATTTTAATTTTCCCCGCAGAGTTAACACAGGATTGGCGGCCATTTTGAATTTCAAGTGTCGGTAAATATTGGGTAATTTGTTTTTTTAACACTGAAGTTTTCATGGTGATTCCTGAATTGTACTTTAAAGTTTGAAATGGAATGGTAAATAATTTCCTTGCGGCAAGTCTTAGTAAAAAAAGTCCACGTCTTTCCATATCGAGGCCAATATTATATTAAGAAGATAAGATACATATATATGGCATACTCGGAATTTCGTTTTCTGTCATAACGGAAAAGCCAAAAATATATTTCCGTACAATTAAGGTACTGGAGTCAAAGAGTAGTAAGTTATCGTCTATTGCAACTTAATTCCTAGTCAAGCTGTTTGTTCAGTACAAATGGATCAACATGTTTCATTACTGAAATATCTAGCCTGGTTCTCTTCAGAAACTGACATCGGGCGAGATTACTTTAAAATTTGCAGGATCAAAACTATGGAACAGTATACCATCAAATATTAGAGATAATTAATTGCAGGTCACAATTCCAGTGCAAATGTTTTCTGAAAACTGAAAGATAGTCACACAGATGGCATCTAAGTTATGCATAGTGCTTGTACGAATTAAGGTGATTTGAACGATTCTGAATACAGAATGCCGAGTGATATGTTCTATTTAATAACATGTAGTTACGGCGGTTAGACTAGATAAGTTGCTAGGCAACTATTTTCGATCCCCTTTCCCATTGATGCATTATTACATTAATTCCTAGTCAAGCTACTATTACTCGTGAATTGTTAAGAATTTTTCATGCTAGAAAATGGGAACTAGATGTGCAACAAAAGTCAAAATTAAGGACGTACTGTATTTTTAAAAAGGAATACGGAAAAGAAATGTATTTGACAGGTTGTATGTCTCGTGCGAAGCGGTCTCTCATGGCCCAGTTTAGGACGGGCATACTCCCACTTTAAATAGAAACTGGGAGATTCAGTAATCTTGCAGTTGAACAGAGGTTATGCGAATTCTGTCCTCTTCATGTTGAAGATGAATTTCATTTTACTCTGTATAAAGATTACCGTAAGTCACTTTTAGACAAGATATTGACTGTTATGCCAGATTTTAATGACTTAAGCAACGATAACAAGTTATGTATACTTATGACAAAATTCTGTAATGATGTAGCAGACTACATTTATAGGGCATTTTCGAGAAGGAAAAGCACACTTTACAAATAATGTATCCTTTTTTGTCTTCAATGTGGTATTCAACGTGTCTTATAAGCCCAGCGGGCTGGATGTGGCAATAGAAAACATTTCATTGTAATTTATTTAAATGGTGAATACGTCCACATAGGACACTTAAATAAATAAAATACAACAACAACAACAACATTACACTGTACTGGATTTTGTAATCACCTCCATTATATCACTGGGAATAAAGAACTTAATACAATTCAATACAAAAGGGCATTAACGCTATACATACTACCTAAGAAGTTGCACTAACATATTCGTATTGGGGGTTTACGATGCCTAAAATTAGAAGAAAAGTAGTTTTGTAAAGTAGTTTTCCTCTTATTACAGGACGTATGATTGCTTTAGCTGTTCGACAAAGGAGTATTAATAGGTCTCCTCAAACTTCAGTAACACTTGACAATTTATTTGACAGAGCATGATCAGTTGGTGACTGTTCCACCTCTGACATAATTGTACCACACCTACCAATAGTATGACAAAAATACCAAATTCGGTAGAGTCATCGTCAGCAGTAGTGTTCGCCAACTGCGGACGAAGAAAGCCATCACTCCAAGTCCAATATAACCTGTTGCATACATTAGCATGAACAGTGCGCCCATCAAGGGACGTTTGGATGGACCCACCAATTCGGTAGCTGAAAGAGGGAGGTAAAACGAGTCAGTATGATCCATACTGGTGACAAAGAAAGACTGGCAGATATAAAATAATTATCATATACATGCCCATATTGCTACATCCTAGTGACGTTCACCGTAAAATATCAGCCGTGATATTTCACGGTAACGTCGAGATATGCACGATGAACATCATCAGTTTGAGAGTTTTCCCGAACTACATTAGCAGTTTGTTGGTAAACAACGTAAACAACAAAATGGCTGCCGCTCCCCGCCTGCCAAGCGATGTCGCCGACGTAAAAAAACTTGAAGGGCTTCGAGGAACACGGGTATTTCTGGTTGCAAAATACAAAAATATCACGTTGAGTCTTGAAATGTTTTCCCATGGTATTTTTTTGGTCAAGTTCTAGCAAACATTCTGCCGTTCGCACGGCGCCGGTACTGTGCACCGTCTCCACCGAACAGGTAGTGAGCGCGTGGCGTGACAGCAATGTCGCGCACGCGCGACGACTGTTGACATGGCAACTCTAAGGGTAAACTAACAAAATGGCGTCCTCTCCGGGCGAGCTCCGTGTCGTACGACAATCGAAATCAGAATAGATTTAAAGCTGAGCAGTTTTTGATCGGTTACAGTTGTAATAGCATATTGCACCTTAAAATGTTCCTTCTGTATGACGATTTTTGTATCCCGGTGTCTTTCTTCTTGGGTTTCATTGAGATATGAACGACTTGCAGCGAAATCACGCTTGATGTTGACATCTTCGTCGTTAGCTGTGGGTCCATAGCTGTGGTGTTTTCGGACGGGATTCCTGCCTTTTACGGGCTGGTTTTGACTTTTTACGATTTTAACCCCGCCACCACAGCTATGGGAAAATGCGTAGAAAAGCGTCCATGTTACGCCCGACAGCACCCTTGTCGCAACTTTGTTCGGCGATATTTCGAAAAGTTTCCATCCAAATTACAAATTGCCAACACTCATCGACAACTTGGTTATTAGGGACTCACCATGACCAGAAATCCGCTTAAAATTCACTGAAATATCGCCGTTTTTCTAGCTTCAACCGACATGACTACCCGGAGATCGCCATTTTGCTGGCGTAAAACTGTTGTTCGAGGCTCTCTGCAGAACGTCACTACAGTGACGTAGCGGTGACCTCTCAACTTATAGAAAACAAACTGAGTATTTCATCGTGTGATATCGATGATCATCGTTTGTCCTATGGACATTGCCAGTCTCACATAACTGAAATCAAACTTTAACTTGGGAAAAAAATAGTTCAGTCCTGGGATCTGTGATTGTTTATGCGGCGCGGCTGCCGGCTGTAATCTCTCAGTTTGTTTTTATAAGTTGAGAGGTCACCGCTACGTCACTGTAGTGACGTTCTGCAGACAGCCTCGAACAACAGTTTTACGCCAGCAAAATGGCGATCTCCGGGTAGTCATGTCGGTTGAAGCTAGAAAAACGGCGATATTTCAGTGAATTTTAAGCGGATTTCTGGTCGTGGTGAGTCCCTAATAACCAAGTTGTCGATGAGTGTTGGCAATTTGTAATTTGGATGGAAACTTTTCGAAATATCGCCGAACAAAGTTGCGACAAGGGTGCTGTCGGGCGTAACATGGACGCTTTTCTACGCATTTTCCCATAGCTGTGGTGGCGGGGTTAAAATCGTAAAAAGTCAAAACCAGCCCGTAAAAGGCAGGAATCCCGTCCGAAAACACCACAGCTATGGACCCACAGCTACTTCGTCGTATACTTTATGAATGAAGCCTGTTCACATAAACATTCTGATATTTATGCGCAAGGCGTAATAAAGTAAAGCCTCAAAATTCCCTAAAATTATGGGCATGGGTATATTATAAATCATGCAGAGCTGTCACCGGCACAGTTAGACGATATTTTGATGAAAGTAAACAGCAAACGAACGAAAATGGCAACAAGGAATGCAATTTCTGTGTTCAGCGACTATGCAAGCAACAAATTAATTTGGATACGCCACCGAGGAGATCGGCAAACTTTAGCGGCAGCCCTAGACTCGGCACTGACAACATATTTTTACGCTGAGGTCCGGACTCAGAAGGCGATCTGTACTCGAAGAAGTCTTTGTGTTTTTGTTTCTTTGCATGTTTGCTTGTTCGGTGTAATAAAAATAATAACACATGAGAGCTAGGGCAATATCACGAGCCTACGGCTCGGGTATCATCAATATTTCGATCATGACCACCATCCCTTGGGCAGGCAATAAATCGTAATATTGCCCTCGCTCTCATGTGTTATTATTTAAATATCGCCTGTTCCTTGTGTTGTATCAGCATTCGTGTCATTTGTACTGCGTCAGACACTCGACTTCGTCTCGTGTAAATGTCTTACGCAGCACTGTGACAAATGACACTCATGCTGATACCACACAGGAACAGGCGATATTGAGTAATAACCTCTAATTAATAAACCAGAAGAAAAAATAATCACAAAAGTAAATAAGGTCTGAAACTTTAGGTACTGGAGGTCAACTTTAGCAACATGCATAGAAGAGAAATGTTTCAACACAGGTAGTCCCTCTTAGGTTGAGCAGGTCTGTTAATATGTAACAGTTCATGAACAATGACAGGAAATGACTCATAATCTGTTTCAGTTCATGCCACCACTCCCGCACATTTGCAGGATTTCCCCTTTTTCTTACCTCATTTGCATATTTTTGACACTGACATGTTCATTTGAACAACGTCACATCTTAACCCCTGGGTCTACCAGTACACCAAATACTGAGATGGTGGGTGCGGCGCTTTGGGAGCTTTTGCATGTGACGGACATACATCCGCACATACATACATACATACATACATATATACATACATACATACATACATACATACATACATACATACATACATACATACATACATACATACATACATACATACATACATACATACATACATACATACATACATACATACATACATACACACAAACATATAGACGCCACCGACTCACCACATATGCTCTTTCTGGTATTTATATACATACCAAATATGAGCTAAAAATCATAAATTCATGAAGATATCTTTCCTTTACAGGTAAAAAAAGATGATTTTGTGAAATATGTCGGACAACACAATCTATTTTTTGGGGGGAGCAATCCATTTCCCCTTGTTTTGACCTTCACACATCTCGACCCGTGAGCAACACTCGCAAACTGCATGGGAATTCGTTGCCATTTAAGCAGTTATACTTTCCTTCCCCGTGAAATAATATTGCCGCGTTTTAATGGCCCGGCGAAGTGCCATTGTGCACTTACCTAAAACAAAGGACTGGTGGTATATTCCGGTGCCACAAATAGCGGTTAAAAACCTGAATGCCGTTAACATGGTAAGGTTTTGTGAAAATGCCGATATCACTCCGAATACTAGGAGTCCACACACAGCTATCAATAAGCTTTTCAAACGTCCAATCCTGTCAAACGATCAAACAGCCAATTTTAGCATGAGTGTACCTAAGCCAACAGATCTGTTGCAGACTTGCATGTGATAAATAAATGTCATGTGACTACGAGGTGATGTTCATAATATCGTTGACATCACATATAGTCATACAATAATGCTAGATGTAAAACGGGATGACTATGCCACCGACTGAATACTCGTGCGACTCCAAAATGTTCTAAAAATATTTTTAACAACAAAAAAGTGGTTTTTGTAAAAGTATTGCAGAATATGATCTGATATAATTATATCTCACTGTGGAGTAAAAATTTATAATAGTTATTTCAAATTGTGCATCTGGGAAGCCTTCATTGCTGGGTTGAAACAATAATTTTACAACAACAAAAACGGGTAGAATGATTTGGTCAACTTTATTGGCTGTTCATTACGTTAAATAGCAAATAAATGTTCAGCAAGGTACATTTGCCTTCTCACAGCTTCTTGTTTCACAATTTGGCAAGAAGCCAGGAGTATCCAACGTTTCTGATAAAGAATCACTTGCCGCCGTACAGGCAACAAAATATTTCAGCAAGTTTGGCCTCGAAACGTCAAAAACAAACAGTCTATGGCAAGCCAAGAGTTGCAAGAGTTGCAAAGTTCACACACAAAAAAACAAATATGTGTTTAACAACTTCTGATGTTAGTATTCTAAAAGTTCATGTTTGTGTTCATAAAAACCATACTGTTGTTCATAAAAACCCAGTTGTTATTCGATAATTTTGATGTTTGTCTTCATTAATTTCATGTTGTTGTTGTTCAATAAGTTATTTTTGTGTTCATCAATTTAAGTGTTTATATTTAGAAAGCCATTCTTACTTAGTATGTTCGTATATTTTCTTTGTGTTTACAAATATTATGTTTATATTTATGAAGGCATTGTTTTATCCTAAATTTTATGATTGTGTCCATGAACATGATTTTACTTGTTCAAGAAACTTGAAACAAAGGGTTTCAAACCCTCTGTTTGTCCAGTGAACCAAAATTACATGTTCTAGAAAAAGATTCATTTTCATACACGTTTTTAACACAGCTGGATTTTATGAGACTACATACCAGCAGCAGGAACAGTGCAACCAGATGGTTTTGCTGCGTAGTTCTCATTTTTAAACGAGGACAGAGACTATTTGATAGATTCATGTGAGTTGTGCTTTTTGAGTGAGGATACCGATTTTATAGTTGACAGCATGAAGAGGTGTCTTCAAAAACCTGTTAATTCTTCTTGACTATCAGATTTATAGTTTGTTGGATAATGATAGCGAGTTACGTATTGACATGATTATCTATAGTCTACGGAGACTGCTGGAAATTTTGACTGAAAAATTAAATACTCTGTTGGCGAGAAGAAGTACCCTGCCAGCATTGTGACTTGGTGAAAGACAGATAATAATAACGCATGCATCTGGACGACCATGTGTTTACATATATTTAAAACAAGTTAATTTTGCTCTATCTGCTGGATTTCCATTTAAAGCGGCACTTTTCAATCCCTGGTTCTCGCATTAGTGGAGTTCTCCTCCCAGTCAAACACATGGCCAGTATGATGTTTGATTTCTATAACATTAATTACACAAACTCATCTCAACCTTTTGTCACATGTTGCTAATCCTGCAAACAGAGTTTATGCAAGCTTTTGATTGACGGTCAGTTCAAATAGTCAATGGTCATTGATTCCCCACCACAAACGCTCGAATTTCCTAAAGCATTGTCTTCCAGTCGCGTTAGACTTTGAATATAACCACAGAGTTCGATCAGCGGCAACGTCACGCTGACCGCTTGGCAGTCTGTCTGGGTTTTTGCGGCCGGGGAAAACTAAAAAGTTGCATTTTCTGGAGCGAGTGCCTGCGTGTTGCCTGTTTGGTGTCCACTTACACAATGAACGCTGCCATACCTTGGCGTCCTTTTAAAGGGAGGCTCCGCCTTTAAAATTATTGCAGCCATGTTGCTTGTAAATAGATCATTATCGCGAGCCAGAGCGCGTGGTTTACGACGATGAAATAGATCTACACTGTGGCGGAGGATAAGAGAAAGAGCTGTTGAATTCAGAAGATTCAGTATCATAAGTAATCAGCAACTTGATCAGATAGTATCAGAAGTTTACCAAACATCATCCAAACACAGGTGTCGAGTGATAAGCACACGCTATACCTATAGTGTGACGTCACACTATAAAGATAACTGGGTGGGTCATTTATGTGATAAATATATATATATATATATATATATATATATATATATATATATATGTGTGTGTGTGTGTGTGTGTGTGTGTGTGTGTGTGCATGTGTGTATACATTTGTTTGGTTTTTTTGTTTGTATGCTTATTACTTATTCAACGTTCTATGATATTGTATATTTGTTTGTTTGTTATTTTATTTATGTTTATGTTTGTCTGTATATTAGTTTATTATTTATTTACGTATTTGTATGCTTGTAAGTATGTTTGTATATTTTTGTTTGTTTTATTTGTTTGTTTGTTTGTTTATTTGTATACTTATTGTTTTGTTTTTTCCTGGTCCCCTGTGGTGTAATGATCTTGTTTATCGAGAAGGACAAAAGAGGTCTGAATAGAAAGGGTGTCTGTATGCATTGTCTCAGTCGCCAGTGTTGTCTCATTAATATGCAAGAATAAACATTTCTCATAAAATTGAGAACGAGATTACTCTAACCTACAGTTGTGGAGTGACCGTGTAGTATTCAAGGCATGTTGAGAAACAGTGAGGAGGTAGTCAACTAAGCCTCTACACATGCAGACTGCATTGCTCCTGTTGACAAGTGAATTCTGGTCCGGACTAGAATCCAATGTAAACAATAACAGCGCAATTTACATGTATAACTCAGTGTTGACATGCCGAATAGTAGATGTTTCAACTTGCTTTGGGAATACAACAATAACTTGCCGTTGAAATACAACAAAAAACAGGGAAAAACCATCAAAAGTTACAGCTACTGTCCCTTTAATACGCGACTGCCGATGTTTCGATGAAAACAAGAACAGATATGTTCACAGATCAGACTGAAAGCTGCAACAACAGCCACACATGCAACACTTACAAAAAACTGGAACTAATGTGGGGGAATTGGATCTTAATATTTTTCAAATTTCTGTGCCGTATGGCTAAATGTTGCAATATTACAAATTAATCATAAAAAACAAGTGCATTGCTTACAGATAAAAGCAGATGAACTTACATTTGCAGATTAAACCGACATTAGTTCTGTCCAATTATCCCAAAGAAGTTCCAATCGTGTTAAAATCAGTCCGAATTTCGTCCTATTTCGCTCAACAGCAGCTATATTTAGTAACGAACTGCAAACAAGAGTAGCCTTATTACGTCAATAGTATTTTTTCGTGTAATGGTAAGTATACGAGGTAATGTTTGAGTTTATAAGCACGTTGCTCTATACTTATTTACCTGTCGGAAAGAGGTCCAAAGATGAAGCTTCCTATCACAAATCCTGCCATGTATATTGACGTGAGAAGAGTTCCAAGATAATACTTTTCACAAACTAGATCAAACTGTATGGCAAAATACAAAGAATCTAAATCTATGTTGCAGTCTACAGAAACTGTTTATGCATGTATATTGTTGTTACATGACAGTAATGCGGAGTGAAATGTCAGGGAGCTTCAAGTTATTATGGCCAGGGTTTGGCCTGCAAAATCCAGGAGTATACCACTTAAAAATACCACGTACAATATTGGAATGACGACGCAATTAGGCTCGCTGTGGTGTTCTAGAAGTATCCAGTTGAGCAACCGCCAAGTTTGTCGGGTAATCAAAATTATACGTAAAGTAGAGATGCTGTTTTCCATTGAATGATCGATCATTCACTTGATTACATGACTTACATTAATATTGACACTGATCAGAGGACCAGACTTTTTTTAGAGATGACTTAACTAAGTTCGGGCCAGGACAGGAGAAAAGTAGAACTTACCTCTTGCATGACTGCTGACGTATATTTCCGTGTATCGTATTCCCAGCCATGGTCGCAAGCGATTGCATTAAACGATGTGTTCGTGAAATTTCTTCGATCGATAAATGGCAGCTCTAGTTCTAAAAAATCACTGTCGTACCTGAGACAACTGCTGGGCTTCAAGACAGAGCTACAAACTTTGTTGTCATAGACATACTCTTTGGGTATTGTCAAGTCATGTAGAGTTTCAATACAACTGTCTCTGCTTAAGTTAAAAGTCATACATTCTGTCAAAATGTCTTCTGAGCCAGGTACCCTGCACCAATGAGCTACTTCAACATGGAGAAAAACGGGTGACATCTGCCAGATGCTCACTGTCACGGCCATCAAACACAGTAATATACAATTCCTCTTCTGATACCAGCCAAACTCCCCCAAGATGTTCTTCAAAATGTCATCGTACTGTAACATCTTTTTTTCACTTCCCTGGGTAATCCTAATTTCACGCGTGGCCGAAAACAAATCCGAAAATCATAAGATTAGTAAAAAGAAGCGGCAACGGAGTTCTTTAATTACAATGGTACTTTAGTCCAAAGTTTGTAGGCTTATTTAAGTCCTGACTGAAGTAAATGCAGGAAAATTACTCTTGCCCGCTCCGTGGAGTTGAGCAGAGTAATAGAGGAATAAAGAAAATGGAGTAAGTGAACCATGTAACTAGCAATAATAAACTAATGAGCAGTAACGAACTAGAACGAGATAGCACATGCAAATAACGATAAATTACGAGCCCAAAAATACGATCTATTCATAAATTAAATTACAATTGCAGTTTTAGTTACATTTAGCCATGCTGGAAGTGTGATGACTGGGGACAATTATCAAGCTAAATGAAATGAATTTTCACGTGCAATATTCATAAATTATTGTGTTCACCTCAAATATTGTGAGCATAATAAAAAGCACAAAACTTGTGTATAGTACTGTAAACAACTGTTATGAACACCTGTATTTTGGTTATTTTTTGCTTCTAATCTATGTTTCTTATACGTTCTTTTTGGCACATGGTGTTTACCTAAGACTTACTCTGATTCAAATATCACTGAGCAGAAAGGAAGCTCAATCCTGATGGCATACCAAAACGATTTTATTTATGATATTTATATTTCATAATGATGATTTCTATATAATAGACGATGTATCGCTCGTGAACTTGTAAGTATCAATGTTTTGCTTAGACAGATCGTTTATGTTTTTCTCATGTTTGATTTTTACTTTAACGAGACGCTCCTTAACGTTTCTGTGTCTTCTATATGCCATAATTGGTTACCTGGACAAACGTTTGCTAATCTTTAATCGCCCCTATTATTTAACAGGCGCTGTGAAGTAGACAGTCATTGTGTATACGACTTTTGTCACAAGGCCATTAATCTTATCTTTGTCAACAAGGTACCGCTGACTTTTTGTTTGGTTAACTTCCATATTGATACAAGATATATTTCGTATATCGTGATCTCGTTTTTGCAGTTTTCGAGTGAAACAATTGACTTGTATCTGCAAGAATGTCCTCTGAATTCGTCTTTGATGAAGCTTTTCTAATTGTTGTTACAGTGACTGGAACTTCTCAATATATACTGATGTATTGGAAGTGTCCGTTGGTTTTGTGTGAGTATTAATGTTGATTATTCTCTCTTCAGTGTATTTTGACCTTTAATATTCAAACGTTAATTTGAATGTCGGGTGAATGTTGCACTTGGAGAAAATGTACAATTTTACCAGGGTAGAGATTTCAGGTACTTGTATTGATTCTGGTATGACAGTTGCGTCCTATCTGACCGAACTCTACATGCGATTCGTTGTGATAATCTGGTGAACCCGCGGATCATATGAAATTTGATCAGAGATGGATTTGTAGTTATAGGGCCATCATAAATACATGTCGTGCCTGCGTTTGAGGGAATTGGCACTGACAACCTAATCTTGAGAGGTCGTGATGTTGTTTATTATAATTGAATGGAGTATTCAATTTTCAGATATCGTTGCTATATGTTTCAACGGTTGTTGAAACGTAAGCACGATATTTATCCCTCTTTGGAGACAATGATACTGAGACAATCAATAAACAAACAATTGTTGCAGATCCATACCAGATAAATGTGTGTACAATGAAGTCTCTTGGGTCAACGGCCTAAAAAACAAATTAATCGCGTCGACGTCTACTGTACACATACAGGCTGGCGACTGAATTGTCAGCAATGTACACAGTGTACATGACGGATGTCCGTCATCAGCGTCATGCAATGCCGGGATACAAATATTGTCCTACATCTTTCTCTTTTTCTTGGGATGGCCGTCATTGCGATCACTATGGAGTACAAAATATTGAAAATAATTGAACCAGGAATCGGGTCCACCCCTGCGACTTTCCTGACGCAAGACATTGTGATATAGTATACACGCATGTATGCGCGATTTCTTATTGAGTTCTTCGCGCGTAAAGTGGCCCTGGCCTGGACAGCGCGAACTCGAACGGCTTTGATACACCGACTTTATATACGTAAACGTTGTTATTGAAGAGAAATACGGTGTCGAAAGAGTAATAGTACCATTAAGGAAGAATACGCCTCCGGCATTATGAAAATTTTATTTATCTGTAGTCTACAATTTTATCGCTGACAGTTTAATTTAAGTCTATATGTATTTAAAAATCAATTTACCTCCAAATAATCAATTCAGTTGTGAACAATGGCAACCTTGAATAAACATGCATGCACGGGTTGGTTGCGTCGACAACCTCAAAACTGAAATTGGACTATTTGAGATAGAATTCGCCTCGGCGGCAGATATGCGGACTCTGAAAGTTTTACCATTCTTTCCTCATCCACCGCTTGTGTGGGTTCATTTTGAAGCTCTTTGAGCATGTAAACTTTTCACAATCTGAGTTTTGTGAACGTCGAAAATCTAAAAGTTTTCCTGAGACTTTAATGAGCTAACACAGGGATGGCGGCCATTTTGAATTTCAAATATTGGGAAATGTTAGACGATTTGTTGCTCTAGTACCAACATTTGCACAGTCAGCCCTGATTTTTTGTCCGGATTTTGAGAGAAAATGGCTCACACTTTCCCCGAGGAACGTCTTGGCAAAAAAGTGTACTATCCTGTAGTGACCCCTCCCTTCTCAGGAAAGTTATTCCCGATTAGATACTTACTCTAAAAATATTCAGCTTGTGAATCTATGTTTGACCAGTAAGATTACTGAAGACGTAAAGATAATATGTTCGACGATGTCCTTGTACTCTTCCGCGATGTTTACCAGTGATTAACTTTTCAATCAGCACCACGTATGTCTGCAAAGGCAATTCACGGAGTTCTGTTAAATCGCACTGTCTTTCCACAGAGATCTTGCAAAGGTAAACAGTCACCTGCAATACGCACAGTTCACGTTTCCTTTGCTTTATAACGCATTGCACATCGCGTTCGACGAAGGGGCACCACGATCACGATCACGAGTCCGATCGACTGGCACTCAATGCGTATGGGCATGCGCAGTCACCTGGTTCACAAACTTAGCATTCGGTATACAAGTATCCCAGACAAATACAGAAATAACATTCATAAGTATCAAAACAAACAATTGTAATATTGTTGATATCGGATATGGTTTTGTGAAAAAATTATTAATTATTAGCTAAATTATATCTTCCAAACGTAAGTGTAAGAGAGGTTGGTTTCTCACACTTTTCAACTGAAGGTGCAGTGTTTGATATTGTAAGTCACTTGCTTGCATGAAGAAGCGGAAATATCTCGGCTTAGATAAACTTTACGTGTATGTCACACTCTGGTTATGAGGGCGCCACTTAACAGTCCTGGTTATGTCTAGTCTGGTTCCCTGCCCCACTTTATAACTAAAAGGGTCAGGTATGCGCCATTCTATTCATGGCTATGATTAGACGATATTATGTAACATGTTCATTGGCACCTGCGGGAGCAGGGAAGCACCTGCGTCTGTTGTGTTATGAGTGATTTCAAATTTAAAAAGCAAACAAAAAATAAACTCGATTTTGTCATTCAGATGAAGTACGCTCTTCCACAACTAAATTCACCTTATACGACGTTTTGCATACTGAAACAGATTGATTGTTTGAAGGCTTGTTGGATGTTCATGGTGACTGCCCTCCCTATCTTGTTGCTACTGCCAAGAGCGCAGTCATTTCGAACATTCCATCGTGTCATCATGCGCCACGCGCGTCCGCCATTTTGCCCAAAATAAAATATGGGGCTGGGCAAAATGGCTGGCGCATACCTGACCCTTTTCGTAAACACGGCGCAGCCAGCGGTAGAAAGAGGACAGGGAGGCAGACTCGGTTATGTCTCAATAGCGATGTTTCACTAAAGACGAACGAGAACGAACGGTTCGTCATATTTCTAAGCATATCATTGGTCAGCTTTCGTCGCATTCACATGTCTCGTCGCAAATTCTGTGACGGGATTGGATGGTACCTAATTAATTAGTAATAGTCAGCTCTGTTCGTCGCCTCTCGTCTCATTATAATATTCGGTCGTCTCATTGTAATAGTCGGGCCATGCTTTGTGTTGCCGAAAAGACAATGAACAAAACTTGCAACAAAAGGGACTTCAATGCAGCGCCGTACGCATGAGCTGAATGTACCGTATGAGCGGAAAACTGAAAGTAATGTCATTTTTCTAAATTGTCGATTTTGGGATTCTTCTTTGTAAGTATAATCAAAATGCGTAAAAATACGGGGGTCACTGCGCTCGTTTGTGAGATACAAGACAGTGAATGTTAACATTTATGAGAAAAATGTTGAGTCGGCATTTTTTCACCGCGATGCATTTTTCTATGGGAGAAATAATTCAATGCCTTTTATCTCAAAATGTAGCACACGGTGACCATAAAATTTTATTTGATCAGTATTATTTATTTCATTTGACGAGCTTTGTGCAAATTTTCATGAAAATGACAATAGTAAAAGTTGTTTTATCAGCAACTTTCAATGTAATCCTTCAGGAAGAGACAAATTCCTCGCGCGCGTACCGCTCGTACATCCTTAAGTGGTATGTTGCGGCCATGAACCTCGGTTCACCTGATACTGGATGTCTGATATGGTATGGCCCCATGACAATAAATAGGGCATTTAGACCACCTTCCCACACATGGTGGCGGGACCTTCCTTCAAGTAGGTGAATGACATGTAATTTTATCGATTGTCATTACCGTCCTGACACCCATCTGTCATGCATGAAGCCCGTTTCTGATTGGATGGCATGAATGCATCTGCACTGTGGTGTCGATTCAAAGCAGTACCGAATATTATAATGAGGCGAAGAATATCATAATGAGACGAAAGGCGACGAACGGAACTGACGATTACTAATTATTAGGGTACCACCCAATCCCGTTACAGAATTTGCGACGATACACGTAAATGCGACGAAAGCTGACCAATGGTATGCTTGGAAATACGACGAACCGTTCGTTCGCGTTCGTCTTTAGTGAAACATCGCTAATGCGACGAAAGCTGACCAATGGTATGCTTGAAGATACGACGAACCGTTTCTTTCGCGTTCGTCTTTAGTGAAACATCGCTAATAGCATGAACAGAGGATATTATAATTGACCAATCAGCGAACCTCAGTCGCAAAGTCATGCATAATTAACCACGTAAACCTTGGATTATAGATTGCAAAGAGTTCGGAACTTTTCGGCTGGAATTCATCCTTTATTTTTAGCACTTGACAGTTTTTAGATATTAACGTTACGCACATGGTTCAGCACGGTCGAGATGGTGACCAACACAGTGACTGTGGTTATTACATCGAAATGTTGCTTTTTTGGATGGTTTTCCTGGCCAGGTACCACTACTTCAAATCAGGATTTGATACTTGTAAATTTACAGTAGGTAATTTGTCACCAAATATCGCCTTTTTTGGCCAAATTTTAATTCAATTTTACCATCTGTAGTATGGAGAATTTTTCAAGCTTAGCCACGGCGGGTCAATTGTTCTTGTCGGTCATAGGAGCACGGTGAAGCACGATTTTTTTTTATCGCCATGCATTTCCATTGACCCTTCGCTCAAAAAAACGTGCGGCGGATCAAATCGCCGAAGAGTTTACCAAAACCAGGAAAAGAGAATGAAAAACGTCCGATAACTCTTTGTCGAAAATGGTCAAAGAGAAAGAAACTCGGCTATTTCTGAATTCATCATGGGACAGTGTTGCAAATCGACGAGGGCTGCGGAGACACTTTCAGGTAGCCAACAGTCGTGCTCGATCGGTTGATCGGTCAGGTGAGATCGCGATCTCAGTATAACATTTCAAAGCGAACCCAAGTAACCTTTAACCTAAATTACATATACAGTACGAGATTGATTCTTCCTTAACCCTCATTACATATACGGTAAGCCATTTTTTTCCATACAGTTCACTACTGAGACATAACCCGGACTGTATACTGACATGAAGCAGATAAAAGGTCAACACCCTGACCCAGACGTTTGTCTCAAAGTCGAAGGCACGCCCTATATGTATATACCTAACAAAAGATTGGCTAAGACTTTGCAGTTTTGAAATTCATGCAAATGTCACGGACGCGGGGTATTTAATTACTATTTAGCTCATTCACGGACAATTTTTCAAATATTTTGAGAACAAGTATGAGATACATACGACGGACTTAGTGTAAAGTTTTACGGCTCATTCTCGAAGCGCACCGTATTAGGCCTACCACCACGCACTTCCCTTAATGATATATGACCCGGAAAATTGAAAGTATTATATCCAACATAGTATGAGAATGACCAAAAATTGACAAAATGATTGAGTTACTATGCTATTAACGAAATATTCACTAAAATCCCTAAATATCGATATAACAAGGTATTGATATACATGTAACAAGCCATTCTTTTAGTTAATTTGAAGGTAACACAGTGAATGAAATTTTCACATTATTGTCATCGTACAATAACACAACATTATAAACTCGAATAGTAAAGATTTAAGAAATTTTCAAAAAGTGTGCTGTTATTGTAACCAACATTTCAGGGATTCAGTGTTTTATTTGATGAAATATCAAAATCCTCTCGCACAGTCAATTTTGTCAAACTTTTATAAATTTTAGGTTTTGTCTCGTACTCGTCAAAAAGCATAATTTTGGGAAGGTCATCCTAGCCAATTTTTCACTAACTGACAGATGTATCTGGGAATTCACAATTACATATTCCATCACGACCGTCGTTTGAGGCCCTCTTCAGAGCTGACCTCATTGACCTAGCCAGGGTTTGGATTACTCCAGTGGGCTAATGCGGATCGATCCAAAATGTCCGCCAACCAGGCCGAGTCAATAATAACCAAACACAGGTGGAAACTGTCAATAGGAAAAATGTTAGATAAATTTTAACAACTAAGCTTAAACTTATGATTGACGGTTCTCCAAACTGCAGACAACATCTCTATAACAACGACAGAATGTTATTATTTCTGTGCGTTCATCGTTTACAGGCTTGTCCGCGTACGTTCCCAGGGCGGTAGGTGACGACAGTGGCGACGCACATAGTTGGAACGCACCAAATCGAACTTCTCTACGTGGGGGGTATGGAACGAAAAAATTCAAATTTATATCGCCGCATTCTCCAATTGAAACCATGGAGATTTTTCGCTTAGGGTATGTCTACCCGTGTTCCGTGTGCCGTAAAAACTAAATATTATGGAAGATATATACGCAACCTATAGGGCGGTACAGACTTTTTACACGAAATTGTCCATTTTGTGAAAAAAATTATGGTGAAAAACAAAGTCGTCGCGTGCGTTCCTATCCTCAAAATTACTCACACCCCCCTAAATTTTAGCGTTTTACTCCGTCACCTTGTCGTCCCCAAGTTAGATTTGGCCAGTGACCGATAGCGCAGATACTAAGCTTTGAGACTACGTATTCGGTTTTTGTATTAAAGCCGTGAGACGGAAATGTTAACTTAAAATGTGCCCAAAACACCACCGACCATGACCTAGCTAGTAAATAAAGCCGCCCTCTACCAATGACCTTTGCCGTCTCTGTCGTTTTTTTTTAAATTTCATTTTTCACCATCATTGCCTTTTTGTTCAGAAATCATGCTTCATATCCATTTTGTAACTTGTTATAGATGATTTTTTCCTTTCTTTTAACAAAGTAAGCCTACGTCATTGTAAAACAACCTACATACTTTTTTTAGGAAAAGGGTGTTTTGTTTTTAAGGCATATTAGCTGTATTTTAGGATTATTTTTAAATATGATTTCCAATCAAAAGTACCTAAAGCCAAAGTTCTTCACAAATGTGATAAAAAAGTTTTCAAATTTTGGTGAAGAACTTAGATTTTTAACAATACAATACAATAATTTTTGGCTTCCAAATATGGATTCAAGTAATGACAGGGAATGCAAAAGCTATCTTTGAAAATCAGATAATATATTGTGGTGAGCATTATATTGCAAAGTGCATGTGTAGAAAAGATACTGCTAATGGGGCTTTACTGTATATTTCAGGTATCATTTGCTCTTATGTCTAAGCACACATCCAGACATATATTGCCTTCGAAAATGATTGCAGGACTGCTGAGGCTTTGGTTTAGTCATCTTGGTATTCATTTAAGATAGAATAAAATATTTCTGTGTCATGCATTTTGTAATTTGTCTAAGGGTACTACACCCAAACAATTTTTGAAACACATACAACACTTATTCTAAGCTTCCATATTGCCACAACTAAATAAAATTGCAGGACAGTCAGGAATATTGTTAAGGTTAACATTTTATTGCAAAATTAAATTTGAAAAAAGCAAAACATTCTTCTTGCACTTGCTGTGTCAGTTCTTTCACTGTATAGATGTGCCGTGATCTGCAGGTAGAAAACAAATGTAATGACAATACATTAAATGGGAAGTATAAATAACATTTTTAGGTATGTATCCAATTAAAAAAACACCTTGGTCTTCTTAATGTACATGCATATTAACGTGGTAAATTACGTTAGTATCAATTTAATCAATTATTTTCTTGCTATCGTGTAATATAACTATATAAATGAGCATACCTTCCCTAAATACCCTATTCACTTCAAAGGTACTTGTTAGTTCTCCCTGCTATTTAGTGATTTCCTAATATAATGATATTGTACGTTATCTACTGCTCTACTTTCTCTTTCTATTGTGTATCAATAATATACAACATCCATGCATCTGTTTAAGTCACTTCTCATCCTACCAAGGCCAAGATTTCTATATACACTTTACTGTTAGCCAGCCAGGTCATCTGCCTACTAAGTGGTTATCCTGCTGGGTGTAAAAGACTTTTCTCAGCAAATATCCCTGAGCACAATACGGTCAGGTCATCTGCCTACTTTGTGGTTATCCTGCCGGGTGTAATAGACTTTTCTCAGCTAATAAGTGATGAGGCAATGGGATTGCCGAGCTCGTGAGTCAAGCTGCACGCGAACTTATAAAATGTTGCAACGGAAACTAATGAAACTCTCACATACGGAGGAAGATTTTCCGCTCATCCCAAAGAGATGTTCTGCAAAATAACAGTTCCGTTAAACCCTGGAATATTATTTTAGTTGCAATCGATTACCAGACATGTTGTACGGCCTCCTTGGCTGCTTTATTTTCACTTCCGGTTTGTACATAGGTGAAAATAAATCGCTCCAGAATGCCATCTGATCTTCCCCAAGTCCGATTTCGCTCCAGCACATTAAATGATGAGTAAGGATAATAAATTTACTAAAACTTTACAAATTAAACCCATGAGACGGAAATGTTAACTTCTCAAACGACGGTATTAATTTCGCAAGTTTGTGCCGGATATGTCATAACCCACCCACAATTGACATTGAAAGTTTTTGCCGTATTTCCGACAAAAATGTCAAATGTTGGGGAAAAGCCATCAAAACAACTGTCGAACTATCAAGCTACTAGAGTCAACGCACTCAAAACATATTTATCTAATTTAACGGTCAAAATTTAATGAAATTTGGAGAGCTCAGCTTACCGGATGTGTCGCCCTGTCAGTCAGCTTCTGCTTGTTGGCGCCTGTCGTCTCGCCTTAGCGACGACAGAATCTGGAATAGACACGCCTAGCAACAACGGAAAAATCGCCTATGTGCGTCCGCACTAGTGTTACGCAGAGCAAATAATACCCGACCTTCATGGAATTCTCGCGCATTTGCGCGCGCGGTTCTTAGATTTTAACGACTTGTGTTAATTTAACTACATGGATAAGAGCTGAATTTGATGAGAAGATGGCGAAAACCCATATGAACCACATTTTCCATATCTATCTTTGAGATCACCCTTGTTTCTTCTAAAATGGAATCTGAGATGCTTGAATCCACCAAGAACTTTTTGAGGGACGAACTTACTTGCAAAATATGCCACGGTCTTTATCGGATGCCCACCCTCCTACCGTGCTTTCACTCGTTCTGTCACTGTTGCGTCAGCGGGCGAGTGACCAAGGAGAAAAGGAGGTCGCTGTGGGGGTTGTTCAGCAACAAAGAAAAATATTTCATCGACTGCATCATCTGCAAGTGCATTCACAATTTATCAAAGCACGGTGTGGATACTCTCGTCAGGAACTTCCTTCTGGAAGCGATCACTGACAGTTATCGAGAGAAGATAGGTCTCAAGACGGTGCTCAAGGATTGTCAGCTGTGTGAGAACCAGGACAAGGTCTTACCGGCCGTAAAGTACTGCTTCAAGTGTGACCTGTCCTACTGCGCAATATGTATGCAGAAATACCACCCCACGAGAGGGCAGTACACCAAGCACGATGTGGCAGAGCTTTGCCGGGAGACGAAGCTGAGGTGCCCCGAACACCATGACCTCACCCTGGATTTCTATTGCATTCAGTGTCACATACCGTCGTGCGGTGCTTGTAGAACCCTGAACCAGCATAGCAACCACCAGATTGTCGATATTGTAGGGATTTATAACAACGTCAAGGTGAGCTTGTGACATTCAAAAATTAGAATGAAAATCTCTATTCGGTTTATTTTCGTTACTATGTACCCCAATGTCTGAAATAAAAGCGTATTGAAACCATTATTTCCCAACAAAATGTCCTGCATTTTATAGCAACTATTAGATTTTACTTCGCTTTCTGTCTTCGAAAAACCTTTAATATCGTTTTGTTAAATATGGGTTGTTCCATCACCGAAAGTCGTTATCAGAACGTAGTCTATCTCTTATTTTCGATTTTTTTTCGATTGTTTGTTTACACATACATTTTCGTAAAGCCGTAATCGCGCTTAAAGGTAAACAGTCGTCGGAACTGCACCTGTGCGAGTGTCTTATTTACAAACAATGTATTTCGTGCACAATATCTAGATGCACCTCATCATAGCTGCAACATTTAAAAATAATACGATGTAGATTAATACAGACATGTTTCAACTTTCATCAATCACCATCGTACCTCAGATACAGTGTTTGCTTGGTTGTATGGGTCCCATACGACCTTTGAGCGAAGTTCCGACGACTATATCCCTTTATTTAATTTTCAATTTTAACAAAAGTGGAAAACATTTGTGCCTGAAAATTTATCTCGACTTTAAGATATCATGGATAGCGCCAGCGGACGTCTTTAATGAATTTAAGGCAGTATGCACCTCGAAAGTGAAATACTTCAACTTTTGCTCAAACTTTCCTAAAAGAATATTTCAACCATTCCCTTTCAAAATCAAGAATAAAAATCGGGGTCGCCATGCAAATTTTGGAACTATAGAAACAAATTACTCGAGTTTTACCGATATTTGAAATTCAAAATTGCCGCCATCTCTGTGTTAACTCTATGGGAAAAAATAAAATTTTCGATTATCAAAAAACTAAGCCTGTGAAAAGTTTTCTTATGCCAAGAGCTTTAAAATGAACCCCCACAAGTGGTAGATCAGAAAAGAACTGACAAAGTTTGAGAGTCCAAATATCTGTCCCCGAGGCGCGTTCTACCTTAATAAAAGAAACAATTAGGCCTAGTAGGGAACATATGGCCTACGATTGTGTGGGGATTGTTTGATTGATTTGTAGATTGAGTACAATTGTGGTACCTTAATGTCCTTCAAGATGTATATCTCCTATACATAGACTTTTGCACTAATATTGTTGTGTAGATACATCCATATATCCTCGGCATAGTTAATGGGCAAGCCTAATACATTCTTATGTTAAACTTTGGGTAGGGCCGAACAAAAAAAAATTGTGCTGTTCCGATAACCCGACCTGCCCTATTTTTCACCTGCCGACTCTAAACTTTTTAGAGCTACGTAAACACTGAAGTAAAAAGAAAGAAAAAAACCGTAAAATCACGCGTTCATGACTTGGCATTTGATTTTTGCTTGAATTAGGATGTTTTTTTATGATTTTTAACCTGTCATATGTATGATACATTTTTCTGGAAATGTTGTGGCCAGTGTTTGACCGCCCTGAACCCCTGAAAAATGCAAATTTAAAAATAAAAATATTTTGGAAAAACGAAACAAGATGAATTAAGGAAACACTTATCAGTTAATTCTAAGACCTTCTGTAGCCCTATATTCTGGTATTTTGATGAACTAGTGTGATCTTTCTCTCTACCTGTCAATCCGATTAATGTCGTTGAATTCTATGCTGAGTCATGCATTGCCTTCACAACCCTTTTTAACGAGCAATCTGCAGCCTTTTTTTCGCCGCGAAAGTTTGCTTTTAATACTTGCACAAAAAACAACATTTCAGGATCGTGAAGTTGGTCCAGTGTTGGTATTTATTAGCCCAGTGTTGGTATATGATATTCCTTTTTAACCAACTAATCAACTGCCTCCTCTTCCCTCTCTTGCCTCAGGAGATCGTTACCTCCCAGACGGTTGAACTTGCTCGAAGAAACGGCCAAAACAAAACTTTCATGAACGCCGCCATCACGTTCGAGAAGACCGCTAAAGTGAGTGCGTTACAAGTTTTGCCCAATGGGTTAGACCCGGAATCTGAATGGAACTGTCACACTATATTATATTAACCCTCAAACACCTCTTAGAAATAGATCTGAACCAAACGTAAGGTGTTATCGTCACCTATAGTATGTTTATCTAAACAAATATTGTAATACTCATACGTAGACAGAGAGGGGAAAGTTCACTTGTCTACATCAGGGGATTACTTGTTCGGTTTGGCGCAGAGATGTTTGCTATATCTCCAGAGTATAGGTACAAGTAGACACAAGTCCGTTTCAAAATTACACAGCTTTCATTTCTGAGAGGCACAATAGAGACGCCATGTCAATGACCATATTGGCGCTACCACGCCCCTGTGTTTTGTGAGCTGTGTGTCTTTGGGTAGAGTGTGAGAGAGCGAGAGCGAACGATACTGTTGAAGCACGGGATTTTGAATGATAATTAGAACAAACGGGGTTGTCCAATCTAACAAAGAGAAGAATTAAAGGTAAGTGTCTTATCCAATCATAATAATACCATAATAGTCTTACCCAGGGCCATAACCTATTTATTGTACTTGGGCCTCAGCCCAAGTACATTTGTTTTCATTCCGTGGGAAAAAACTGTAAGGTATAACCAGTTCTGGCTGAGACCAGGGAGGGCAAAATGTATTGGCTTCATCTTTCTTGGCATAATAAATGGCGTAATGATGTTAACTGAATGGAAGTGCTGCTCTCAGCCAGTCTTGAATAAGTGAGATGTGAATATAAATGCTTCTCTATCTGTGTTTTTGCCACAAAATCTTCTGAATATAATCAAAATGTGCATCGAAATGCAACAATTAATGCACCCTCCGTTTCCTAGGCGATGGCACGACCCTTGCTACACCCACTGGACGAGCCAAAGTGGGAGGGGTAATTTCGGTTTGGTCGACAGGAGGGCTCGAGACCAGAATTTAACATTTAAACTTGAAACATGTTTAATCACTGACAAGATGTGGATTAGTGTTAATCAAAGAGAAAGTTTGAAAAGGAAAGGTTTTATATCCCGGACACAATGAAAAACATTACGACTGGAAACTGGGCCCCCGGTTGAGAATAGTAATGCCCACAGCGATGGAGAACACTTATCCTTGAGCTGAGAAAACCAGACCATCATTTCGAAATAGAGCTGCAGATTCGAGAAGCTCGTTAAAAATAGCTAGGTACACCCCAAGGGGTGGTTTCGAGTCTTGAGGGCAAATTTCGCCTCCTTCATTTAGAAATCGTACGTTTGTTTTTCCAGGGGAACACATCATTTGACACAAAATTTGCATGAAAAGGGGTCGCCAGTAAGCACGTGGTCAAATCTGGCATAAGAAACAATATGAAATGTTGGGTAAGCCAGTCCAAAATAAACTGATTTGAACTTTTGTGTTTTGTAATTTATACCACTGCAGTAACATGACTTTTTTTGACAACATCACACAATGTAATACGTTTTGAAACTGAATACTCCGACGTATTCTGTGTCCCCTTTGCTAAAAAATACGGTATGCCAATTACCATGTAAGGAGATGATGACGTCAAGACAGATTTGTAGTGCGTTTGGTCTTGGATGGTGCACGAAGTTTTGTCGAGGTAGCTTGTGTATTTATTTCCTAAGTGGGAGATATTAGGGTCGATCTAAAAGAAGGCCGAAAAATGTTATGATACTCTAAGCGAGCTGAACTCCAATGCGAATGGTTGGATAATTTGGAGGATGTCTAGACTGATCTCGTCTCATTAAGATTATTTGGCGGTCAGTATTGAATTTCAACTGCGTCACAAGTTTGCGTCGAACGGTCAACGAACGATATTTTAGAAATCTGGAGACATGGCACATCGCAGTTTTATTTTAGTATTTTATATTTTACAAAAGATGTAAGAAGCAATGATTTTGTTGAAAATTCTGAAAAAAATATAGGAAGATTTGATCGCGAACACATTTTCACTTGGGGGTCAACTAGCCCTGCGAACGATGCTGTGTGTTCCGCTACAGCTAACCGCCCCGCTCACCACAGCCCTGCAAAGACCCGTACGTTGGGTCGGTGACTTCAAATCCATTTTGGGACTTGACGTAAAAAGCCAAATTACTGCCGAAATTTTCAGCGTTCTTGGACCCAAGCCGTATCCCAGCCTACCTCAGCTACTCGATCGCTTCCAAAAATGACAGTCTTTTATTCACTTCTCGTAAATAACCGTCGATGTCGGCAACTCTCTCGCTGGCCCTGCGTACGATGCTGTGTGTTAGCTGTAGCACATAGCATCGTACGCAGGGCTAGGGGTCAACATGGGGTCGCAGTCATGTTGCCTCAAAACTTATTTCTGTCTGCACTCAAAACTCAAAAATGTCGCATATGAACCTGAAAAATCGATGTAATTTTGTCAAACTTCGGCGAAATTTCAGCCTATAGACAAAATTTCATCTAGGTAAGGTAAATTTACTGAAATTTGATCGACAAATAATCCTGAGCTTGAACGTGACAGCTCGCCTTCTCCGGGAAGTCATGCATCCGGCCAGCTGCCCATATGGCCGGGTGCATGAGATTGTTTTCAAGCGACGGCGGCAGACCGTACGGGGCTCTGGATATGAACCTACCGCCGGTGTAGCTGTAATAACTGTTGCGTTGTTTTTAATCACCACGGACGAAGTTCGAGGGGACTTATAGGTTTGGTCATGTCCGTGCGTCCGTTCACGCCTAGTACCCAACCCCATACAGATGCACGTCGATTTGTTTCACAATGCTTTCAAATTTGGCCGTGTTAGAGGACTTTTTAGTTTACACCTTCATAGACTCCCATGTATAAGGCAGTTCTCCATAGACTCGCATGTATGATGCCAAGAAAAATAAAAATTTAGTTTCTCATCGTATTCATATTGCCTAAAGGATGCAGTGACACAGTTTTTTTGTCCCCACGGATAAAGTCCAGGGGGCTTATAGATTGGCTCATATCCGTCCGTGAGTCCATCAGTGAGTCCATCGGTTCACGCAGATATCTAAGACATTTTGTCAAAATATCATGTGACCTTGGTGACCTTTGACCTCAAATATACATTATTGTCCATAACTCAGTAACCACAAGTGCTAAACCTTTCATATTTGGTATGATGGGACAACTTATGACGCCACATATTGTACCCCATTAATTATGTGCATATCTAATTATGAGCGAGCCAATAGAGCAAGAGGTCTGATTTCTGGTATATAGGGATAAGTTAACAATATAAATTTGTTTGACAAAACTTCACGTGACCTCAATGACCTTTGACCTCAAATATACATATTTGTCCACAACTCAGTAACACAAGTGCTACACCCTTCATATTTGGTATGAAAGGACACCTTATGACACCATATATCGTACCTCATTAATTATGTGCATATCTTATTTTGAGCGAGCCAATAGAGCTAGAGGTCTGATTTTTGGTATATAGGAATATGGAATACTTAGCAATACAATTATTATGACAAAATGTGACGTGACCTCAATGACCTTTGACCTAAATATATATATTTGTCCACAACTCAGTAACCACAAGTGCTACATCCTTCATATTTGGTATGATAAGACACCTTATGACACCACATATTGTACCTCATTAATTATGCGCATATCTAATTCTGAGCAAGCCAATAGAGCTGGATGTCCGATTTTTGGTATATAGGGATAACTATAGGGTAGAAATCTAAATATGCCCATCTAAATATTAGACATCTACCATCGAGAACAAAAGAAATTTGCTGTAATTTGAATATTTAAGGAGTTTAAGCAATTCCCGCTATAAATAAGGAACCCCTGCCTCAAACTCCACAAAAGTTGCTAGATATATTTTGCCGTTGTCATGCCATTGCTTCGTTTAATAACCAGTTAATCAAATGCCTCATTGACAGGAGGAAATTCAAGACCATATTTGAATAGTAGTATATATTGTCCTCAAAATTACTCTACTAGTGATCACGGCCCAAGTACTCATTGCCTTCAGCAATACTGCCTTGTTATTATTATTATTATTATTATTATTATTATTATTATTGATGTGTTAATTCATTTATTTATCTATTTATTTTTAAAGTTCGTACAGCCATGAAATATTTAATTCGAAGGTCAATAGGAATATATATATATATATATATCAAGCCGAGACTTTGATGCAGACGGATTTTCGTTTGTTTGTTGGTTTTTTTCCAGTTGTTTGTATGTTATGAATGATCAAAACGGTGTCAAGAAGGTTATCCGCAAGCAGTTTTGGTCATCGTTGTTTCACAGCGTGTCTTGCTGCGAATGATTTTGTATCTTGGAACGCTGTCGACAATAAAAATACGTGATACGTGTATATAGTGGTAGACACGTAAGCTGTTTCTAATGTATACCGGCTGATCCTGTGATCAGGTAGGTCGGCTCGTCACAGAACAAATATAATATTTGGCTGATTAACAAAAACAACGCCGGAGAACATGGATTCATGTCCGGATCGTGAAGAAAAAACAAACAAGCGAACGTACAATCCAGACCGTCAAATTCGGATGGGCTCTCGTGTCATGATTTGTTCTGTTAATCGGAAAAAAACAACATATATCTTGCTTTAATCTACATTAGTTATTTACATGCGTCATCACTCCACGCAACACAATTGATAACAACCGCGGGAATGTTCCTCGGGCCTTGAAATCTCTGGTGACAGCCAGAGGTACAAATAAACATGATAAAGGTCACACATACATTATTTACTGTGCCAGTCCGTGATGTGATGTATTTTCATTATTCTGTGTTCTTTTCTGCCTTCAACCATAAACGTGGGTGCAAAAAACAGTGAAAATTGAAAGACTGAAACTTTTGCCAAAACTCTCCTTCAGAAAACTTCAAACCATTCCCTTTCAAGATCAGTAACAAAATCAGGGTCATCGTGCGAAATTGATACTGGAGAAACAAAGTAACGACAATTGAAATTCAAAATGGTCGTCATCCCTGTGTTAACTCTATAGGGAAATATAACATTTTCTACCGCATGAGTTTCAAAATGACACTACCACAAGAGGTAGACCAGAAAAGATCTTAAAAATTCGAGAGTCCGATTAAATCTCCGGCCAACGAGACACATTCTCCAAATTCTTACCTGCAAAGTTTATAGGACATGTCAATCCCTTTACTTTGCCGCCAGCTTAAACTACCATCCAAGGATTCAATTCGCAGAGCAATAATGGTTCTACTCCGCAGACGCGATGTGTTCTGCAGACTAAAGTACACCCAAGAGATCACGTGATGGGATGGCAGTATTAAAACAAACCAAGTGTACAAACGTAAACGCACGGAAATGCACGTACTTCTACGCGCGTTTATGCACTTGGTTTGTTTGTACCATGGTCCATTCTAATGCCAGGTTTAATCCATTGTCGAGAGATTGTCGTGTAATATCAGCGCAACACTTATTCTTGTTGTTTTCTTTGAAAGCGATACACGTCTCGAGGTCGCTGTCCGTAGTCAAGTGTTGACAATCGATCCTTTCCCGGTTATCCCACAATGCATTGCTGTGGCCATATCGAACACTGTATATACACTTCAAACAACGAAAACACTATATTTGTGTTGTACAACGGACTGTATACAAGAATGACACAAATTTGCAATGTAAAATAATGCTCCGTGTATATTCTCTCCATCAGCGATGAAAATATAAGGTCAGGGTGTAATCTGCCTAAGAGTCCGATGAGGAAGATACCTTGCGTGTGTACCCTACCCTAAAAAGTTCCATGACTCGTAGTAACGTACGCTTTGTATACCCTAGCGGGCACTGCATCATTGAACCGGTAAAAGAAATATAGGCCTACTGCCACCTTTGAATTCGATCGCAGGTGAACATTTGCTCATGACTCTATAGTCTCGCTTGAAACATTTCTCCGTCATTGTGAATGATTTCGAAGCAGACCAACGCTTCGTTCGATCTCCGTTCAGACATTAACTTTACAAATTTAAAACCATTTTCTCGAAACTTTCGGTCGCCGGCATAAGTTACGATTTAACCGTATATCCAGCCTGTCCTTTTAAAACCAAATGAAGGCAATGCTTGGCAATACACAAACTTTAGTTCACATTAGCAACCCAACTAAAATTTGGGCCGACGCAAAATAATTGTCCTTTTGGGATTAAATTTGGTCCGCGTCCGCACTTACCGGTACCAGGGCCGACGTAACTTTACCTTCGTTTGTGACCTCTGACCTGTCAAAGTTCAAAATGGCGTATTTGAATAATGGCACGCTGTTTCTACTGTTCATGATTTTCCTGCGTTTTTACGCACAAGAAGGGCAAATATGACTACCACTCACCCTTTTAATAATCGGAGAGATCTTCACTATTTATTGGATGAGCATATGGTATATATAAGACCAAGGTGGAGAAATAACCAGTGCGCGGCATTTTTGACATGCCTCTCTAGTCTATTACGTGCACTGTGGAATTCGAATGACATGGTCCCGTTTGGGCCACAGTCCCTCGTGGGCTATTCAGCTCTGGGACTATTCGCCTCATAGACGAGTGCACAGTGTTTCTCGCTTCTGTACACTCGTCTATGGGGCGAATAGTCCCAGAGCTGAATAGCCAACCAAGGGACTGTGAGCGGAATAGGACACAGGTGACTGTGGTTTAGGCACACAGTCCATGTAGCCGACAATGAGATGCAAATGATATGCGGTTAAGGTCTCCTCAACTAACTTTCAGCTGGTTGTTCACTTTCTACTATTTTTATAGTATTTTATACAAAGGCACAGGTTGGTGGGAAGTTCTGTGTACATGGCATGGGATGATATTAAAATGTAAAGACTGGATTGAAAACTTTCGATAGGTGTAAACTTTAGTTTCTAAAACGTCGTTTGTTTTGTGCGAATAGGGTGACTAGTTCAACTTCGATCCATGGCGCAGGCCTGGTCAACTTGGACCAGGGCCGACGCAACGTGTCCACACAGGCGATTTGCGTCGGACCAAATTTTGCGTCGGCCCTGCGACGGCCCTGAACTCCCCCTTCTCACCGGGACCAAACTGTGTCGGCCCAAGGCCGACGCAGCGTGTCCACATTGGTTTTTCACGTCGGCCCCCAGGTACGGCCCTACACCGACGCAAAGTGGTCAATTTGAACAGGGAGCCTAGACTGCCGAAAATTGCAACGAAACGCAATGTCGATTGTTCCCACGTTTCCCGTCGAGTCAAGAGAAGTAGTTCCGGGTCTTCGGAAGCCCGCTTACCTTTGTTGGCCCTACCATCTTATCGCGACCTTGACAGCAGCTGATGGATGATTACAGTCGTATTATAAGTGTTGTCGCAAAGGAGTACAGTTCATAAGTGTCTCCCGACAAATATTTATTAAAGTCCGTTGGCGCCAATACTGACATATCATAGATACAAAGGCGATAGGCTACAAACAAATGCAAACTTTGAGGGGGATGATGAAGGAGTAGGAAAATTTAGACCAGACGGAGTCGGATTTTTTACACAGGGAACATTATATTGTTTGCGATTCCGATGTTAAGCAGAGTCTCATAATGTTCAAGTCGAAATTTAATATGCATTTCTGCTCACGATTTCTTTCTGCTTGGAGTACCTCTCTCAGACTTATGAGCACACTCAGGGCATAATATTTCCACACTATCTGCTCCACGAGATGGTCTCCCTCTTGTACATATATTTTCATGTTTCATGACAATGTGCCACTCCTTCCGACAAAAGAAACTTGCGCGTCCGTCGTAAATTGGGATTTATATCAACCAACCCGTGTTCCTATATCTAATTTTAAGAACTGCCTACACAAAGAATGGGTATTTGTGTGGATATCTTCGCGTATCAAACTTTTTCAGTTAAATATTGGCAATATTTCGAATTCCTTTCAAAAAATAGACACAAAGGCGTGCAAAGAGTACTCAAATTTTGCCAGATGGTGAGTCTTTGCTTGTGGAGATATAGGTTTGATTGGTATTAAAAACGTTGCTTCACAAGTAATTTGTTGACCCAGGTGATGTAAGCAATAATGTACCCCCTCCCAGCCCATAATGGGAGAAAGCAAACTTTGCACAACATTATGTACGAGTGTAAAGTTTGCTTAAGCCTATTATGGACTTAGATTTTAGACATTATTTCATAGTTTTCTTGGCGATGCCAATGAATGTGTAGACGTAGAAAACATCCGGGGCCACAACGCTGGATAATCGAATACATTATCAGTAATAATGTGAGGGTATGACGTCGTAAAATTCACTGGTATTGATAAATCTATAATACAATACCCTATAATGTTATCAGAACCATATTTTAACATCCAGTGTATTATGGACGGTACCAAGTCACCTAGCGAAGACATCACAATCTAATCCCCTTAGAAAAAGTGGTTCATTAACCGAGCTAAGTTGTTACAATTTTCTGACCGCGACCCCTTCACACTCTGTACATTTCATGAAACATTCGCACACACATATTCGCTATCATGCTGTACCTTCTCAATCAAAGCAATGACTGCATTGCTGAACTGGTTTTCCAGTAATAGCTTCGGGACAATTCAATGTAGCCACAGATTGTAATATCCAATTGAAATTCGAAAAATTATGACGGAGAAAAAGTAAAATATTACACAGATGTTAAAAAATGTTCAAAATGTTCCCCTTTTGGCAATGTGAACTGTAGGTGCATGATGAGCAAATATAGCTTATTAAGAATGTAAGCACAGTAAATAAACATGTATTGCGCAGTTCTGTGCGCAGATGTAAGCTGTCTGTTTACGAAGTTCGTATAGTGATCATAAAGATGTCGTCTGTTTGTAGAGCAGTAATTCCTCTGTCAAGTTCCTAAATAGATTCAAGGTTGTTGTTTTTTTCTGTTAAGCTTTTACTTTTTGTAATTTGTAAATGCATCGGCGGAACTTTTAGATATGTCAGTCCAAGCCAAATCGACTGTATCAATGATACTTGCTGAAAAACGCACAAAACGACGATCGTGAGACGGCATTCAATTTGTGAATTCCTTGATACGTTTTGCCAAATAGTGAAAAATTAAGGGCGGCGACCTAACCAAAAAAATATTATTTTGAAAAGAACAAGACAAGAACTAGAATTTCAAAGTTTTGCAAAATTGAAAATACTAGTATTTCATCAAATGAAAATTTTAATCTCGAACATTTTGAGTGTTATAGTGGCAAATTTGGTAAAAAAATAAATTGTTCCTTATTTCACGCATTTTCTTCTTTGAAATTAAAAATCTTTTCTCAACATTTTTAATGTCGTCTCATTGTCCGATGAGTTCAATGTGAACATTTTATTCACTGTTTGTCGCATAATAGTGTGTCGACTTGAAAAGAAGGGTTTGTTATATCGATTTTCAGCGATGTTTGTGAAAAACGATTTTTAAACGTCATTTTGTAGAAAATCAAGTACTGTGACCCCCTACCTTTTTTCTTTAATGTTTGATTATTCTAATTTACCAAATATTATAATACTTTGAATTTTTCTGATCGTATATTTTTAAATTTTTGTCTGAAAATACCAAGAAAGACATGTGTTCGGACAGTGCGTACTGGAGGTCTAATATGCGGAGGAGGAGAGAGATATGTAAATTTCATTGTTTCCATGTGGGTGATTAATTTTGTTTTAATTTTACATGTTAATTTCAAACCAGAGGAAAGTAAACCAAGTGGCTCGATCGCCCTTTAGCCAGGTCGAACGATAAGTGTGGGGTCGGGGATGTTGTAGCCAGTACCGTCAAGCGGACATTTAATGTGGTCAGCAATCGATCATTTCGCTAAATGCTTCTTTTGTCGCAGGATGGCGGCGAGGGGCTGAAGATGCACGTCCGCAAAACTTGCCAAGAACTGCGTAAGATAATCGACGCTCGTGAGAAGTCTATGATTGACACGATCGACCGTGAAGTCCAAGGTCGACTGCAGAAACTGAAGATGAAGGTGTCCGAGATTCATCGACATTGGCCTGAGTCCGATGGTCTGCAGAAACTCACCCAGGAAGTAATCAATGCAAAAACAGACCCTGCGTCGTTTCTACTCGTAAGTATCAAGTTTTCCCAGGTCGCTCTTTTGTCACCTACAACATGGGGACATCATTTGTTAGTGCTGACGTCAGTCTGGCGTCACGGTATTTTCCAGAGATGTCTGACCTGTCTTGCTGATGCATGACTTTGTATTACTCTTTGTTTACATGTATTTTTTCTCTTGGTCGGTCTCTTTCGGTCTTTCTGGTAAAGGGCCAGTGGTGACAAAATTTTACAAACCACATTCAACAAACAGATTTGCGCTGTTTTTGCCATTTGTTGTCTTTTTGACGTCACAACATCGATGGCATAATTTGATTTTAATACTTACATGTCTATTGTCACTTCCCAACATTTTTTACAGATAGCAGATAAACTTCGAGAAAGGTAAGATTTTTATGATATAAAAATCTGGTCATTCTTGTCAAGCCTGTTAATACGTGCATGGTGACCCCCTTCCCGATCCCGACTTAGTTCCTTGGTACTGTCTGTTCTCTTTAGAAGATAGTGCTTACCTTAGATATCACAGATGAATTGACCGTGGCGAGCTTCATGATGATATTAAATTTGATATGTTTTGACAATTTCAAATAGATTATCTTCTCGTCGTAATCATCTTTATCAAAAGGTTTTTGCATGGAAACTGAAGATTTCTACCACATTATGGGATCGAATTTAAAAGCAAAACGCATGCTCACGTGATTGTGAAACCATTAGGAGATGTTGATCTTGACTTTACGTGGATCATTTCAAATACTTAGCAAAAACAAAAACAAAACAAAACAAACAATATTACCGATCGTCCAGTACCGGTATTGAAAAATGATGTCCATGACGTTTTTCAACGTTTCAGTTATCACAGAGTGACGTGACGACGAACATTTGCGAAATGTACCGAGTAGGAAGGAGGCCAGTTTTACTATGCGAACTGTGAGGAAATATCTGTGTCATTTAAATCAACAGATTTTAACCCCACAAAAAAACTACTTCAGATTCTGCTCGCGACATCGCTTTCTAAATATGCTTTGATACACTACTTCCGAAGTAAAGATCTAAGATGAGCGCTGACTTATTTCTGAACTTTGTTTCTGCCTGACAGTGTCTTTTTGTCAATGCTTGCAAATACAGGTATATTGTTTTGCTATAAGGCAGCACATCCTGAAAGAAGAGATTTGCGCTGCTGTTCTTCGTTAAACCATCTTTCTCCTTAGCTTCTATGATCTCTACAAAGTGATAGTGATGAAGATAGTAATTTCGCAACTGGAATGAATCTTCACAATATTATGTGCTACGGTACTTTCAAAGAACGCCGGGAGTTATGTTGTTATTGATGTTGTTGTTGTTGCAGGATCGCCGATAATTTGAAAGGTTACAACGTCATCGGGTACAGTTATGTGCTAACCAACCCGCTTGGTGAGTGGACCATGTTCAACACCGCTTCCGCGAAGAAGATGCTAGAATCAATACGTATCGCCGGTCGACCCAAACCACAGACGTCTTCGACGGCCAATGGAGCTCACAATGAGGTGTCTCCCCGCATCGACAGATACGGGGAAGGCGACGTGGTCGTCGAGATGGCTGGTGAGATTCCAGGTCACATGGTCTCTCTTGTTGAGACGGGTAAACCTTTGGAGCAAAGTAAGGCCTATCTATATGCTGACATAGATGTGTAATCAATGTGTGTTTGTGTATGTGTGTCTGTGTGTGTGTTGTGTGTGTGTGTGTGTGTGTGTAAATAAATTCTTAAAAAGGCTTCATTCGATAGTACCAAAGGGTGTTGGTGGCGATGGTCTTTGTAGTACACTAGGGCAACAAGCACTGGTCACTGCGCCAATAGACTTGATTTTCAATAATATGGCTGCTCAATTATACTAACAATTTAGCCTATACTTAGACATCTGCAGCAAAATCTCCATGGTGTGCACATATGCTAATTAAGTATTTGTAAAATGTTCGTACCGCTTGAGAGTAAAGTGGGTTGTATTGATAGTTTATCATACAAAATCGCTGTCATTTGCTAAAACGAAAAGGCCACCATATTGAATCCTGGTGATGTTTTATTTTAGTAAGTCACAATGTTAACAGAATTTCGCATTGTATCAGAGGTTGATGTGATGTAAGTCTGATACAGTTGGATCGAAAAAAACTTGCTCTTAATATGTGGCTACACATACAATAAATAGCACTGCCCGTGTACATGACAGGACATTTGATATTTTATTGAATAAAAAAAACACAGCCTGCATGAAGAAAAGGCCGAAATAAAGCCAGGTTTGGTTTCATTGGACCAAACTTATGAGTGGTTCATTTCACCCAAAGAAATCCTCGTCTTTTTAGAATTACTTGAAATTTACAATATCATTGACATTTTTCAATGAAAAGGAGTTTAAGGAAGTATGTTACTTATTTACTTATTTCATTCCAATATAACAACATGTAGATGCAAACTTCACCTTTCAGACAACAACAATGACCGTGTTCCAGAAAATTTTGGTTCAAGGGCTAATACGGATGTCACTCAGCAGCCAAGGAACCTCGAACGGCCGACAACGGAGTTCAGTGTTCGGCAAAGTGAGAAACAAGAAGGGAGATCACTGTCGAGCGAAAGTAGTGATGCCGAGAGTCCGCCCTCCCCGACAATTACCCCGTCTGAGTCTCCTCCTCTGAATTTCGCCTCGTCTCCAACGTCAGCAAGGGTCAACTTTCCAAACTTCGGCAAAGTTCCTTTCAACCCTTCTCAGACAGAGAATAATAACTTTGGGACCACAACAAAATCTGCGACAACAAGAAACAACAGTTTCGAGCAAAATCGTATTTCGCCCGACTTGAAGGGTACGGAGAACCGACCGTGCAACAAACTTTCTCGGGACAAGCAACCTCACACTGTCGAAGCTGGTTCAACGTTGTCAGATGCCACTGGACGTGGGTCCTCAATCATACCCGCCAATAGGAACAACCAAAACTGTGACCCGGTTGGCTCCTACATGAAGTTTGTGCAACGACGCCAACAGTTTGAAGTCCAGGGGCAATCTCCATTATCTGCTGCCAATTCAGCCGTAGCCCAGAACAAGTGGTCACAGAACCAACATGGACGCCAAACAGGAACACCAAGTGCAGGAACAGGTGAACATAGCTTGACGCCACAAGCACCAGGTGAAGTAGCCCATGTACAGAGTGCCATTGTAGCAAAAGCTGCTAATTGGGATTCTAATCAGCATATCCTTAAAGCTCAGACCCCGTCCGCTGATCAAGCTGAGGATAATATTATTCCTTGTAATAAACCGAATTCTGAGTCCATTGCACAGAAATGGCGCACAAATGACAGCTCCGGTACCAATGGAAAGCGTTCTACTGCCATACATGGCGCAACTCCAACTTTGGCGAGCAACAACAGCAATGCGCAGACCAAATCTTATCCAGGCTTCACCAGGCGAGTAAATTGTACTTCCACCGATTCTACAAGCAACAGAAAGGACGAGACAACCGTGCGCACCTCAGGTGGCCTCGCTTCAAACAGCCGTAGTGAAGTTGGCTCCAGCTTGCAAAGAAGGAATGCCACTACGAGAAATGGTGCTACCAATTCTTGCACTCAGAGCAAGTTGCCTACACCTGTGAGGGATCACCGAATAGTGGGGAACAGATACAATGAGAACCTGCAAAGTTCATCGACCTATAATGTGTACGGTACTTCTCGAACTGACTCCAGTAAAATACCAGTTCTCATAGGCACTGGCACGTATTCGCCAGTACCGACCAAGAAATTCCAAAATGACAATTTTTCTCCTGACATCAACGATGGAAGCCTCGATTCATTGCCTTCAGCAACCGTCAATGGCCAATGTAACGTCCATTCTGCTCACACGGTGCAAACTTTTGCAGCAAGTAATGAACGTGTTGCTACTCACAATCCCCATAATTCCACAAATGTGCGTCAACAAGGCATCAATAGCTCCAAAGTAACAAGAGCTGGCGACGATCAAGTTACCCAGAAATCGCTTAATACCATGCTATCCTTTCGAACCAATACCGTACATCCCACTGACCAGACCGGCGTCCAAGCTTCAGCCATTCCTGCTGGCACTGTTCAGCCAAATGTATCCATGCCGCCTTCGCAAACTTTCAACACTAGCAACGCGACAAAAGTCGAAGTGTCTTCCTCAACGATCAATAATGGTTCAAATGCTGTGAGTGACAAACGCCAAGGTACATCTAGCACAATCCATCACCATGGTTCTTCCAGCGGACAGTCTGATCGTGGACCTGTGACTGCATCAGCATTGAATGTTGGCTGCACACAAGGGCGTCAGGCAGCGCGGATGGATATGACACAAACTCGTCAAGGTGATGATTTCTTCATCGATGGCCACAGTAGTGTCTTAAGTGCAAAAGAGCACACTAAAAGCGGTGGCAGTGCCACGTCACATACGGCACAGATACCATCAGACGCCCTTATCACAGAAAAGAAGAACACATGTCCGACGGGAATCGTACCTCTTGATGATAACGGGAAAATTGGATCTGGCCGAGTGTCGAATTTCGCGTTGACAAGTGCTGATCCGTCAAGAAAAAAAACCAGGTAGGAACCTTATGTGACACTCAAAGTCATATTCAAAATAAACAAAAAAAGTCTCTCACAAGCACCACCCGCCAGTCAAGTAACATTCAAAATGGTAACGGCAAGCGAAACAGTAACCTAGCACCAGTGTTCTTGGGTGACAAGCTTACGACTGCTCCAACATCAGGGAATATAGCCCCGCCAAACTCGCCGCAACAGACTGGGAGCGACAAAATCACATCGCCCATCGCAGCCTCAGTAGTGTCCTACGATAGAGGTACAAAACAGGCGCCAAGACTGTGGTTAACGACACAACGGCAAAAAGTACAGGACAAAAAATCAGCCCAGCACGGGCACAAATTAATCAATCCCATCAAACATCGCTTCAGCACCATCAGGTTTACTCGAAAAATGTCGACGATCACGGGTTGACTATTTCCTTGACAAAAAGTGTCCCCGTGAAGACTGAAGCTGGGGATTTGTCATCCCCGAAATGTCACTCGTCTGTGCCTCAGAAGATGCCTAATAAGGAGGCCAATATTCCATCTCCCAAACTGTCTCGACAAACCGAAGGAGTATGTAAAGAAGTCAAACAGGGCGCATCCAAGAGCTCAGCAAACACTTCACACAGATCGGTCCAGGCGATAGAGGGCGCCGGTGATTCACCGAAATCCTCTGAAGCAACTTCCAACAAGCAAGAGAGAGGCAATTCAAACCAGAGAAATGTGTCGATGACACGGAATGCAAGAAGACAGCTTTTTGACGGTGAAAGTTGTGGACGAGAGGACTATCAGTGTGAAAGCCAAGTCAGTAGGCTGAAAAGCAAAGACCTTGAAGGAGGACCGGTTCTGCTAAACGTGGATGGTTGCCTCACTGGGTATAAGACTGAAGATAAAAAAGAATCTGAACATCGAGATAATGATAATGATAATCACGACAAAGAAATGGTGCATCGTGCTCCAACCAAGATCAGAAAAACAACAGGTATGTTTATCGTAGTTTGTCATCTTGCTTGCAACATAGCATGCAGAAACACTCCTCGTGCCCCAACGAAGTTCAGCAAAACTACAGATATATTTATTAGATGTGGTAATTGCGTGATAACACTCCTTCAATGAAGAGTGCTGCAAATTTGCTGATAAAACCTTTTACGTGTAAGCTCGTGAAATGTGAAATGTGACACTGATATTGTCCCTTTTTCTGTTTTCAAATTTAGCAATATCTTTTCAACTGGACACTCACACACTCCACGAGGACTTGGTGCTCACGGAAGACCACAAAACGATAGAGCGAAGATCCTCTAAACCCAAGACTCTACAAGTCACGCCGAAGAAAGTCGACAAGGAGGGTGCCAACATCCCGAAGATTCCAACAACGGGTCGTTTTATCTCCTGGTCACCTACCGTACTGGGAGACGTTGCCATGACAACTGGCGAATATTACTGGGAGGTCTACGGAACTAGGGTTTCCTACACAGGTCAACTAGACAACGATCTCTGCTCATTTGGCGTCACCGTTGGTGATTGTCCCCGAAACGCTCTCCTCTGTTTCCACCCATTGGGATGGTGCTTTCATGTGTACAAGACAGGGTTTGAAGGGCATCACAACCGCATCAACCAGAGCATGTGCACCAAATTCGTTGGCGATGGTCACGACGGTGACAGCGCCATCCACGTTGGCGTTTTACTCAGTTTCTCCAATAACACCCTTTCTTTCTACAATCTGCAAGACAGCAACGCCCCGTCCAGACTGCGCTTGTTCGAGAATATGTGTAGCGGACCGCTCTACCCTGCTTTCACGGTGACTTCGCTCAATTATCAGTTGACGGTGATCAACGGTTTGAAACTACCAAAGGTACTTCGCCAACAAATCCGGCAGGAAAACGAGGAAAGAGCAAAAAGACTCAAAGAAACTAAAAAACCGCGAGAGGTAAAAAGCTGAATATTTCCGTACATGTATTGCTTGCAGTTCATAGAGAAATTCACGATTCTTATCGATTATGAACCATAAAATATATTGTATGAAATGAATTTCATAAAGAATGTGAATATTGCGTTCATCAGAATTGTCAATGCTTCGTCTTTTTTAATATTGACAGATTCTGCAAACCAGGTGGCAATGTCTGTAATAAAGATTGATTGTTTCCAGGCGAAAACACTAGTACTTTTCTCGTCAAAACAGGGCTTGGATAAAATGCTGAGTCAGCATTAAAACCACAAACCACGGTGTATGCGTACAAGAAGACCGACGATTTTGACTTTCCCGATAGGAATTCACTGAGAATTTCGAGGAAACCCCCTCGTATCGCCACCAAACTTTGCACACGACTCAGTCATAGCCAATCGCATTAAAAGTTTTATCGTTACTGTAGTTTGTTTTGAAAGAAGTTTTATGAATATATTTGCGCACCGGGGAGATATTTACATCGGAACTGCTGAGGCAACATGTTTTCGTTACATGCTAGATTCACCTGTTGGTCTTCTACTACATAAACCAGTACGACGAACTCTTTAATTAGATAATACTTACGATATCCACAATGCAAAGAAAAGAATGCAAAGAAATTATAAAAATTACAGCTGATTTACAGTGAATGCTTTACTCTTTCGAGATGTCAACATGTGAAGTAAAATTATGTGTTGATTTCACAAAGCTTATTGCATAGTCCTACCTCATTTCGGTAATAATTCTATCTGACCTAAAAAAGTGGTAAGTTTCGGTTCACATTTCCGCAAGGAGCTGTCGTTCACTTCTCAAGCTTATAACTCGAATAGTCGAACCGAATGGTCATGCCGTCTACCATGTAGGTATACAGTTCGACAGAGTCGAATTCGATTCAACAGAAGTTTAAACAACAACATCGTCCATCGACAATATGAGAAAGCTGTACAGAGTTTAAGTGTAGCTTCACTCATCCTTTTTTTTCCTCATCCGAGGAACAAATCGAAGTAAACAGCGCCCGCTAGTGACGAAAGGAACACTGCAACATAAGTACGCACTTTGAAAGGTTTACAGTCCATTATCATCCACTGATATCGTAAAAATCTGTACCAAACCGTCCAAACGCAAAGACCATAGAATAATGAGGTAGCTGTTGCTCACTATTGTCTACTGTACTGATATTCCACTTCAGTTGAACAAACAGAAAGTGTCGAAATCGTATTCAAGGTTTCAAATTTTAACAAAGCAAGTAGTAAGGAGATATCATATTCACGCAAATACACAACTTTCATCCTGACCATGCGCTATTCTTTCGTCAGCTAAGTTTCTTCTCGGTATTACACCAAATTTTTACCTTTTCAGCAAAAACCTTTCTTTTCATTATGCACTATTTTCTTGCGGCAGTCTGCAGGATATGCCGATGATGTGACAAAGTCCAATGATCGGACGATGTCGCAAGTCGCGCAAAGGTTTTACTACGGACGGTTTGATCCTTATTGTGCCTCTTGATTTGATATGGCGATATGTTTACCTTCAACGTGTGGAACCAATGCTTTGCCCTCTAATAAACAGCTGCTAACGTCTGGATGATACAGAGAACTGGAGTTGTCTCACTGTACTTCAAACATAGATTTGTGGTGTTGTCCTACTATCTTAATCTGCCTAGCAAATTGCTCATGATGGTACTGTTGTCGAAAAATCAATCAGAGTCTGGTTTGTTCAACTTGTTCCTACTGGTTAATTTCACCTTCGTCATGATTTGTATTTGTGCTTAGGGCAGCGGATACACAAATCCCAAATCGAGATTGTGACATGCATGAAATGAAATTAGCTTTCGTTTTCTTCTCTACACTTAAGAGATAATGTTTATCGTGTATCGTCTTTTTATGATCTGCCACAGAAATTCGATGAAATGCGTGGTTCCGGTGAAACTCTGGACATCCGTCCTTGCAACATCAAACTCAGATGTCGAATTAACGGCATCGTGATGGTCTCTAATCGCCTTATATGTATACTTTGTGTGGCGCCATGTGAGATATTCTGCCCACTTTAGTCGTCGACGAAATGAGGGTTCGTAGTGCGAGAAATATTGTTGCATGAAAAAAGAACTATATATATCTTGCTTATCGGTATGTCCGACGGTGTTTATCAGCTTCGTTAAGTCTCTTAGACTTTCTTGTTCCGTCTATTTATTTGTTTGTTATTGTTGCGAAGCACTGTCTATTTGTCTATTTATTTGTTTGTGTTTGCTGTGGAGCACTGTCGTTAAGAGAACCAAACGAAATACATTTGAATTATGAAAAAACGGGAACGTTAACGTCACAGACTAATCATTACGTCAACATACCTCAGAACAATATAGGTAATGAAACATGTCGACTATTCATGTTCAAGTATGTGGTTTAAATTTTGTCAATGTGGGCACTATTTCTGCCACGACAGATTTATGTTTTATCATAGTGTGTGTTATCAGAAGCCGGCCATTTTATTGACTTTTAAGACTCGGGCCATGATTTGCATGGCGACCCAAGGATTTGATTCCTGATTTGGTGAGAGAATGATTGAAAGTTTCATCGAGGAAAGCTGAAGCAAAAGTTCAAGTCTTTCACTTTCGAAGCGGATACTACCTACAAGGGCGGCTCCCTTGAACGATGTACCCCGTCACTGACACCGCGTATGACATTTCACCTGTATCCAACTTTTATCATATATTGCGATACAAGAAAATTGTTACAAACGACTCAATGAGTATTGTTAGCGGATATAAATCATCTTCATAATTAACGTATCCAATTACCTTACTTCGTTCAATGATTATTAAGAATGTCATGAAAAAACAGATCTTCACTGATTTTTGCAAAGAGTTAGACTTTGATTCATTTAATTTCCTACATGGACGGTTTGTAATACATCTAACCTAATTTTGGTCGATTAAATAGTGTTAAAAATAGAGAAATTGTTGGATTTTGATAATTTTTTAGGACACACACTCAACGTGCAGCGGACGGTGCATACATGTTAGTGAACGTTCTACTAAAGCACAATTACCGTAGTGAAGGCGATCAAATGGCTTTGTACGTAAAAAATGATATCTTGACCTCGAAACCAATTATTTTGTCTAGTTCTAACAATTTTAAGAGAATTGACAAGAATTATCACTGTTCCAGTTGCCTTGTACAAAATGAATGACTTAATATTCATCCACACATAACGTGAGTGAACGCGTCCGTCCTTGGGAATCTGTTCATTATACTTACTTATCTATGTTTAAGGGTAAATCTGTCCTTCGCAACTTAATTTTTGTATAACTTACGAGGTATCTTTTCTAGTTTTTTTTATTGATGAAGGGTTCGCGCTGACCATTAACTTTAACTTATTGATGCGAGCCAGAGGAAAGTCAACAAATATCCGTAAATTTTTGTGTTCCTCTCGCCGCCATCGCGGATGATACACACTAATAGTCAGAGCGTCTCCCTTCATTCCTTCACTTAATACTTTCACTTGCAGTCCCTATTCTTTAAATGTGTGTGTATATGTGTAGGGACGGGCAGGCAAACCAAGAAGATTGGCTTTTAATTTTAGCGAATGATGTTATAATGTACCATTGGTTCGTCACACGCACCTCGCTTACCCGATTTGTGTGTCCAATTTACAAGAAATAAGACACTTTACCTGAGGATACTAGGGATAGATTTTGCCTGCGCAATTTTAGCAGAATGATGAGAAAGTAATGTAGTTCTGTGGGCCAAAGTGTAGCTGAAGAATTCACAAGAACCCCCCTCTCTCTCTGTCTCCCTCTGTCTCTCTCGCTCTCTCTCGCTCTCTCTCTCGCTCTCTCTCTCTCTCTCGCTCTCGCTCTCTGTCTCTGTCTCTCTCTCTCTCTCTCTCTCTCTCTCTCTCTCTCTCTCTCTCTCTCTCTCTCTCTCCTCTCTCTCTCTCTCTCTCTCTCTCTCTCTCTCTCTCTCTCTCTCTCTCTCTCTCTCTCTCTCTCTCTCTCTCTCTCTCTCTCTCTCTCTCTCTCGCCCTCACGCGGTGAACACATGGGATAAGAGAGCTCCGCCTTTTTTGGCTTTTCTGTGTCTATTGGACTTCTGTTTCGGTCAGTTGGTTTTTGTTTCTATTTGGTGTCCACTATAATTGGAGTCTGTTTTGTCCTGTTTTCTTGAGGATTGAAAGGGATTCTGTTCGTTGGGGTTTAGGTTGGCATGCCATACCAATATGGCTGCCAACCAATACAGTGTATCGGAGTTCGAAGAGGACACTGACAACGCCTTTTCAAAACTCTCTATGAGACATGGTCTTAAATTTGAAAGTCTTGAAGGCATATCTGTTAATGATTATGTTGAAAGTGTTTCTCGAGTTGTTGATACCTCTGATATTCTAGCTGCTTCTAGAATGAATAAGTGTGTCGTTGTCTTTCTCAAAACAATATCAAAAGTGACACAGGTCTGCACTGAAGGTGTTCATGTAAATGGAATCTTTCTGCAGCCAACTCCTATGGTTCAACCTGCAACAAAAGTGATTATATCAAATGTTCCTCCATTTATTACCAACTCACGTTTATATGGACAATTGTTGCAATATGGGAAAGTTTTAGAGCATACTTTTCGTCATATTTCTCTCGGTTGTCCCAGACAAGATTTGAAACATGTAAAATCCTTTCGTAGACAGGTTTATATTGTTCTGAAGCCAGAGTTCAAGACGTTCAATGGCGTTTTGCGAGTCAATTACAATGGCAAATATTACCCTGTTTACATATCCACTGATGAGTTGAGATGTTTTTCATGTCAGTGTATAGGGCATGTTCGAAAGAACTGTCCGAAAAATGTCACTGAAGAGACCACTGAGTCTGAACCACAGCCTCAACTTGAAACTGCCAATGAAAATATAAATCATGTTGATTCCGATGATAACACTGATAACACTTCATCACCCGAGACTCTGACTCAAGCTTCATCATCTCAGGATGACATTGCAACACCAAGGACAGATCTCGGTCCTGGTGACAGTGCTGCCCAAAAAATCGATCTTCCGTCGGATAACAATTCAGCAGTTGCACACAATGCAAATGAGACAGATGTACTGTCTGACGACCGAATTTTTGAAACAGATGTCGCAATGCCAACACAATCCACAGAGCCAATAAAACGCTCAATAGACAATGTGGATGACGATAGTGATGAAGGCGAATCTGCTGGCAATCAAAGTAAATATCAGGCTGTTGACTCGGAAGACGAGTCTTCAGAGCTTCAAACGATCACAAAGAAAACTTCTGAAAAATTGCAATCTCCTATGCGTAAGATCAAAGCAAAAATACATGATAATAACAATGAGGCTGCTGATGAGACGCTTTCAATAGACGCAAATGTTGTTCCTGACTCTGGTCAGTTTCATGTTCTCAGTACACTCAATGCGGACGGCTCTGACAGTGAATCAGATGACGAGAGTGTAAATTCTTCCCAGGAAGAAGACATAAACAGTGATCAACAACCCTTGTCTCAATGTCATACCGTACCGACACAAGAAAAACTCATGCTATTTCTCGAAAATATTAAATCCCTTAAAAATCATGTTGAGAGATGCCGAGAATTCTGTCCAAATCAAAACGATCTACTTGAAGCTCTGTCAAACGCATATAAGGCATCTTCGACAGATAGACCACTTAAACAAAGAATTGGCAAATTAATGAAAAAGGTGAGGAATGATATGAGAAAAAACGGACTGGCACCTATGTTTTGATTGTTTTTCTCAACCTCCTTCCATAATGACGAAGTTCATCTTTTTACAACTCTTGTTGCCATTAATTCTGGCTCGTCTATCAATTCTCTCGTGTAATACTCGTGGTTGTAGAGATGCTTTGAAACGCTACACCATTCTTGAATCACTGAAGTCTCAATACGACAGTGATTGTATGTTCCTTCAGGAAACACACACCACAATAAGTGATGAACCTTTATGGAGAGTTTTATGGCGGGGAAACATTGAATTTTTACACCTTAGCACTACCTTCCTCCGGAGGAGTTGCAATATTATTCCATCCAAAAGCACAGGTCGATGTGTTACAAAAGGATGACGTCATACCCGGTCGTCTTATTCATGTTCACGCAAAAATTAACAATCACCAGTACCACTTTATTAACCTATACGCACCGAATGATGGCCAAACACGTCTCGTTACCTTTCAAAAACTTAAACATCTCCTCAATCGAATTCAATCTTCCTCAGATCCCATCGTTTTAGGTGGTGATTTTAACTGCACAATAGATGCCAAAATAGACAGACACAGTGGGAGAGAACCACAACCAGAGTCCTCAAAGTTCCTCCAAAATATTATTAAAAGGTTCAAATTAGTTGATACCTGGCGACAGCTTCATCCCTCAAGCAGTTGTTATTCATGGCATGGACACAATGCACACGCGCGAATTGATCGTCTCTATGTCATTAAACACATTACCAACAGAGTTCAACTCGCGACGATCATCCCTGTTACTTTTTCCGATCATTGTATTGTTCAAATGCGTATCACTCAAAAACAAATCAAAAGTAAAAGTGCCTGCTGGGCTTTAAATACCTCTCTTCTAGATGACGAAGTTTACAAAATCCTTATCACTGATTTCTGGCAAGACTGGAAAACAAAGAAATCAGATTATGATTCTATTCAGCAATGGTGGGATGTAGCTAAAGTACAAATCAAATCGCTATCACAACAATATAGCATTGGTCGTCGCAAAAGCGAACTTGCAGCAAAAAGAAGACTAATCAATGATCTTTCGAATCTGGAAAATGACATCTCTTCAAATAACATTAACTATGCGGAATATGAACAGAAAAAGGCCCAGATCAATGAATTTCTCAAAACAGAAGCCAGAGGAGCCTGGGTTCGCTCTAGATTTCAATTCATCAATGAAAGTGATAAGTCTACACGCTACTTCTTTGATCTAGAAAGACGAAAAAGCTCACGAAAAATGATGACCCACTTAAAAATTAATAACACCATTACTGAAGACCCAGTGATTATTCGTTCTACAGCAAGAGACTTTTACAAATCACTGTATACCCCTGATGAAATAGACTTAGATTGCCTCAATGAAATTTTGACAGATGTCCCAAAACTCTCAGATGAGACCAAACAAGCTCTTGATCAGCCATTTACCTTTGATGAGTTCACTAAAGCTGTGGGCTTACTTCGTAACAATAAATCACCTGGAATCGACGGGATTCCGTCGGAATTCTATAATGTTTCTGGAACGTGATGGGACGAGATGTATATGAAGTGTTCCTCGATTCAATTCAAAGTGGATGTTTACCACTGTCTTGTCGCAGAGCATTGATCACACTCTTGCCAAAGACTGGAGATAACGGTTTTCTCAAAAACTGGCGACCCGTTTCACTTCTGTGTGCTGACTACAAGATCTTCACCAAGACTCTTTCCCTGAGACTGAAATTTGCCCTTTCTGAGATCATTCATGAAGATCAGACTTACTGCATTCCCGGTAGATCAATTTTTAATAATATTCACTGTATTCGTGACACTCTTTTCCATGCAAATGAACAGCAAAAGCCTTTCGCTATTGTGTCTCTCGATCAAGAAAAAGCCTTTGACAGAGTTCATCACGGTTATCTTTTTAACACTCTTCAAGCATTTGGTTTCGGCGAAAGTTTTATTCATTGTATTCAGCTTATCTATAATAACGCTGAAAGTATTTTAAAGGTGAATCACGATCTTACAGCACCTTTTGCTTTCGGTCGTGGTATCCGTCAAGGATGTGCCCTGTCAGGGCAATTATACACTCTGTGCATTGAACCTCTCCTACATAAACTGCGGACCAGTGGTCGTCTACAGGGATTTACAGTGCCTGGTCCTGAGTCGAGGAAAAAGATCCTCTCTGGATACGCCGATGACATTAATATTTTTGTCACTCACAATGGTGACTTTGAAGGTCTTTCATATTGGCTAAAGGTGTATGAAGGGGCTTCAAATGCCAAAATTAACTTTCAGAAATCAAAGGGTTTATGGGCTGGAATTTGGCGTGAAAGACATGATTCTCCTCTCAGCCTTGCTTGGAATAATGAGGGCTTGAAATTTCTAGGTGTTTACTTGGGTAATAATGTGAACTACACTGCTAAAAACTGGGAAGGTCTATTAGAATCAGTTGAACGGACTCTTAAAAAGTGGAAACCATTTGCAAAGGCTATCTCCTACCGGGGAAGAGCTCTGATAATCAATCAATTGGCAGCTTCTAAACTATGGCATAAGATGTTATGTTTAATACCTCCAGATGGCCTAGTCATTAATATTCAAATACTCTTTGTGAATTTCTTTTGGCAAGGGAAGCATTGGCTCCCTCACGAAATATTGTACTTACCGGTTGATGAGGGAGGTCAAGCTCTTATCCATGTTCAATCCAAAATCAATAGTTTCCGAATGATGTACATACGTAAACTACTGTATGACAATTCAGATTACACCCTGTATCAGTATGCAAATTACTTCCTGAGCAAGATTGCTGATCTCAATTGTGGAATTAATATTTTTGCTCTTAATTTACCGCCGACAGTAAATATCGATGTCAGCATTCCCTCTTTCTATCAACAATTGATAACAACCTGGAATTTACTTGATGCACAGCGTTCTAATGATCACAGCAATGTTACAAACATTCAGTCAGAACCCTTGTTCTATAACCCACTGATTCTGCACCCTGTTCAACAATGCCCTCTCTATTTGAAACATTTTGTAGAAGGTAGTATTGTAACCATAGGTGACCTTCTCAATTTAGGTGAAAAACGGAAGAAAAGTCTGCATGAAATACAGAGAAAAGTGCCTATCTATTCAATTAGAATTTTGGAGAGAGCAATTCAGTTGATCTGGAACGCTATACCACATAAATGGAAAACTCAACTGGATCGTTATTTTGCAGGGAACGGTAACGATCCAGGTGAAAGAACACCCATTCATTTCAATATTTCAATATCAGATATTAATGTTGATTCTATCTCATTTAGTAAGTTCTGCAGAAAAGAGATTTACAGTTTATTTATCAAAAAGCTTTACTGCCAGAAATATTTAAATAGACTGCCAACGCCATGGCACGACCTATTGTCAATTCCAAATGACATTGAAGCAAACTTTAACACAGTGTATTCAGAACCTCTCAGCAGACGTGACAGTGATGTCCAGTGGAGAGCGATACATGGCTGCTTGGCAACTGGTCGTTATCTGTGTTTGAGTAACCTGAGAGATAGTGCCGATTGTAAACACTGTGGAGAAATGGAGACACTTTTTCACCTTATACTTGACTGTCCAGCAATACAACCGTTACATGAGTACTTGAACCAATGGCTACAGAAAATACTGAACACTGATATAATACCTTTGACCTGGTACGTCATCGGAATGCCGAAGGGACAAACAGTTCATCGCCACCTACATCAGCTTTGTAACTATCTTATGGTCACAGCAAAAGTTTCAACTATATACTGCCGATTGGACGAAGTGCCACGACCACTAAATATGTTTAAACGACGTGTTCGCAGCAGAATCATCGTAGATTTCAACTACTATAAAATGAATGGAAACATTGAAAATTTTAAGAACATTTGGTGTAACGACAACGTCATCTGTGAAGTGAACACTGACAATGATCTGTCTCTTAAGATATGAACACTGCTCTAGATAATGTTCCTCAATTTAAGAATGGAAAATAGAACTGCACACCCAGAATCCTCAGCGCATATTGACAATTTCACTTGTATATACATTTATATCTACCTTAAAAACTAGTATGTAACTTGATTTGAGAAAATTTGACTGTTCATATTTTATTGTAAATATTAAAGATTTTGTGAAAAAACTCAAAAAAACTCTCTCTCTCTCTCTCTCTCTCTCTCTCTCTCTCTCTCTCTCTCTCTCTCCCCCCTCTCTCTCTCTCTCTCTCTCTCTCTCTCTCTCTCTCTCTCTCTCTCTCTCTCTCTCTCTCTCTCTCCATGACGCATGTGTCCTTTAATCCTGACTTAATCGTGTCGTGACACTTTCGAGCGTTACTAGTACTAGTAGTACTAGTAACTATGCAGTCGCAATTTAACGTTGATTGTGGTCTTCGTTGTTCGGGCATCATGAGATTAGAATGCATGCCTGAACCGAACTATATAGTTACATTACTTTAACGAGCTCATGTGTGAACTTTAAAAAGCACTTAGTTTCATCCGGTTTTGATATCTTCATTGACCACAGACCTTGAAAGCGACGTCCTAATCGCCGATACTTTCACAGATAAGAAGTCTTGCATATTACCGTATCTGAATTACAGATTTGGATGGAAAATATGAGATGATTTTTCAGAAACGTCAAATAGTTGGAGATAGACAGTAAGCTGAGAGGTAGAGTTGACTTTAAGAGCTTAAAAATGTAGGAGTGCGGATATCAGAGCCCTCCGAGGCTCTGACCCAGTTAGAGCAGGCAGCCTCAGAGATTCTGATATAAACCCCAAATTACCGGTACGGTGAAATATAACAGTAAAAGTAAGTTTGATTCATATCAAAACTAAATATGGAGCGAAAATGGTACTGTACGTGCTGGCTTTGCTGACCTTTGAAATTTTCACCGGGTGTTGTCGAAAAATTTAGGGGGAACACTGAGTATAGGGATTGCGAGAGGTATCAAGATTAGAGAAAACTATATTCTAACAAATTATGAATGAGTTGTTGCCTAAATGCCCTCCATCGTTATCATAATCAGCCTTGAAATGTTCTGTATTGCATTTTGGCATATTGGGAAAATACCAACGCACTGGCTTGTGAACATTGCTATTTTCAGATTCGGATTAACTACCACGTCCATGTGATCTTCTTTTCCGTCGTCATTTGAGCAAATTTTTGATATATTGAAGTTCATTTGAATCGAACAAACTACAAAGTTTATTGTGAAATAGGATATGGTTCAAAAAATACCACTCTAAGTGCAAAGGTAGGAGCACGTGAGGTGCTCAGGTTAGAATTTGATTCAGAATGCATTGTGTTGAAGTTTCAATTTCAACCGAATCCCTTACAAATTTTCAAACAAGTACAAGCTGAAAATTTTCTTTTACAATCGTATAAAGACATATTTCGAACACATGTGAGATCTCGAGAGTGAGTCTTATAACTAGTAGGAGTTTAACTTTGAATCAAGTCTTTGAGGTTGCGAGCGTGGCTCTCAGAGCTCAAAATATACAACATTTGAGCACACAAGCCAAGGACAAAAGTCATGCATGATCTAACCTAGCTTGATATCATGTGAGTGGCTGCGTGGAAAAACGTCATTGAAACTGTTATGATCGACATCATGAACAATGTCCACCGCAGATTAATTCCAAAGATCATTAAGTATACAAATATGTAATTAGCTGAAATTTCTTTGACTGCTCTAATTGTATCAAGTTTAATTGCCTTTAGTCAAGTCATCGAAGCTTTATAAGCCATTTGGAAAGCTCATTTGATATGAAGTTATAAATTAGCTGACATGAAAAGGCAAAGTATCTTTCACTAATACAATATAATTACCTCACCAATATACATAGTAAGTTTCATAAACTTTTGTAGAGTTGTAGAGTCCTTCCAGTCTTATGTCCCCAATAGTTAAATATGCAAATCAGTAACTACCTGGTGATACTAACACACCTTTCATGAATGTTATATCATAGTATCTCCAACGTACATAGCCAGTTTCGTCAATTTATATATATATATATATATATATATATATATATATATATATATATATATATAATATATATATATATATATATATATATATATACATACATATATATATATATATATATATCAGTGGCTTAGTGTCAATTCAGGCAATGTATAGTGCTCGATGCGTTTCCGCAGGGCATAGGTATTGCTAGACGTGGAACTTGTCTTGATTACTCTACAGACTGTTTCGTGCGCTTGGCAATCGTCAGGAGTGATGTTGGCGGGCTCGTTGCTACCTATATATAGGGTCAGGTGTATATGCAAACGAGGCTGTTGTTCTGGCGCGTTCAAGTGTAAATGAGAAGGAATTTGCTTCTGTGTCTACATTTCGAAAGAAAATTTGTACGTTTGTTTAGCAGTGTTGACTTGTCTGAGTTGATAATGTGAAATTTCTCCGTGATGCAGAGGTTACAGCGTTTTGTCTTGGTTGAGTATGTATATATTTGGTTGAGTATATATATATATATATATATATATATATATATATATATATATATATATATATATATATATACTATATATATATAAGTTCGCTAAACGTGCAAATCAGTAATTTATTATAACTGGTGTTAAAATTGCTGAATGACCTTCAATAACGTCATAGTATCTCCAATGTACATAGCATACATTCAATGCAGATATATCCCTAATTAGGAAAGTTTGTTAAATATGCAAATAGGCAATTACCTATGAGCAAAATGCTAAATGACTTTCAAAAATGTGATATCATAGTATCACCAATGTACATTTGCAAGTTTCGTCAACTTTGATCAAGTCAATTCGGATATATCCCTAATTAGGAAAATTCACTAAATTAGCAATCAACTTACATTTCATCTTAATATCTTTCACCGATATCCTAGTGTAATCAACATTGAAGTGATTGTCATCCAATTGTGTGCATCCGTAGTCAATGTATATCCATTGTTTCTATAATCATTAATTATGCAAACAAGCATAAAATATGCAAGCCACACCCTTCGAAGCTAATCAGTTCTTGCCTTTTGCAGATCTGATTCTGGTCCGATAAGCCATTCTTGAGAAATCGCGCAAACAGACAGACAGACAGACAGGCAAACAGACAGGCACACAGACACACAGAGACATCGCTGCGACATTAGGTCACGTGTGTTAACACGTGAGCTAAAAATGAATGAATTCGCAGATACATGACTGAAAGACATATAAAGCACTCGATGCTGAATGGTTCTTCCGTAATATAAGAAGTGTAATACCACTTGTCAATCAGTGTCAAAACATAATGAATTCATATTTTTGACTATTATATGGCACATTTACTATCTGTCGAATGAGTTAGGAAATATCCTCACCGTTGGTAACTCTCTTTAATGAGTTTATGTTCTTTCCGTCGACGTTAATTCATAGCTTTTATTTTCCCATGTTTACTTCGCCACACCCTCTCCGAGAGCAAAATGTTGCTCCCTCCCTGAACGGTAAGCTCAACCCGATTTCTTTACTCGTGATCACCGTCCGGGAGGGACCGTGTCGTAACTTTACCCTTGCTATCGTATACAGTAGCGGCAATGCACCGACTTATAATTACCCGAGAACGTTAATCGCAGATCGGAAGTTTCTAGCCTTCGGGGAAGCATTCTGTTACAAAGCTATTTATACTCATACCCAAAAGATATCGATAATGCACAGAACTTATTTCTTGTCCCTGTCACCTCAAGTCATACTTGTACCTGTTAGTGTCAATTGCTCAGTGACGGTGTATTTTCCGGTACGGTCTCGCGTAAAGAAAGGTCCTAAATTGTATGAGGGTATGAAGGTGGATCTAATAAATCGACTTTATCTTTAAGTGGATGAGTATGCGGTAAAGTTCATGTGTAATTCGTAGTTCTCGCAGAAATTCGTAAAGCGCGAATATGTCTGGTACGAGACAGATAAAATGGTGATAGTCGCATGACTGGCCGACAGACCGTACAGAAATATACTTGTGAATACCCTACAGAACTCCGTTTCACCGTAAATTCAGTCTCCTTTGCTCTATCGAATCCTCGCCGGTGTTTTATTTCACAAGAATGATTACGTCTCGTTAGCCATGCAATATAATTTTAACAACAAGCTCCGGTCCGACGCCCCTACGGCGGAAACTTTAGCAGCGCTGTAAAATTCCTGAGTTTTCCCAGGTCAATCGTTGACATATCCGATGTAGGTCGACTATTGACGGCGGAAAGATCCCTCGGGCACAAGCAGCAACGGAACTGTTCCTCGGTGCACAATCCAGCCTTAGTGTGATCGGGAGAAAGATGGCGTTGACTCGTTGAACTGTGTCCTATATTGGTCCTGTCATCGTCGATTGTTCTTGAACAGACGGGGTTCTCCTGATGGTTCCTTCCTCCCATTTGTTTCCGTCGCCTTTTTACTTCTCCTGACAAACGCATTGTCTATCTAATGGCTCGTTTTCATCACCACTTTCTTCTTTCTCTGTTGATATTTTGTGTTGTTTGCTTTCTTACTTTGGTCATGGCCGTCCTTTCTGGTATTTTTATGTCATAGTTTTTTGTGGTGTTTGAACGGACCAATATGATTAATGAGTGTAGTTTAAGTTGAATGAGATAAACAGGAAATTTGAAGTCGACAAAATGAAAAGAAAAATGAGCAGAAGGCCAGATAAAACTTGTGTCTGGTATTGAGATGACATTTTTTTTAAATAATGGACGTGATTATGACCTTTTGCGAATTAAGTACAGGTAGAATTCGTATAAGTCGACAATATTCACACGTGCATCAGGATATGCACGTTGGTCGAGTAGCAGGATACAACGATACATCAACATCGCCGGCGCAAGTGTATTCACTCTGGGAACTTACTAGACGTAGTATAGTTAGGCTCACTTGACGAATATTTACTGGATATAGTATTTCTTTTAACCCTTTGAGCGCAAAAGTCAATTTTTATCACCCTTATAAACTGTACCCAAATCAATTTTTGTCAGATTTTTGCCAAAGTTTTGATAAAAAACTGTAGCAAATGAAATGTTGTGTTCATTTGGTCCAGAATTATCAGGAAAATTACAGAAAAATTCATAAAAATTGGTAAAATGTTGCACTGAAATTTTTTTGGGAAAAATACAGCACTCAAAGGGTGAAAACGAGGGTAAATAACATGAGCTAATCTTTACATTGGTAAATGCATGCATTAAAAGCCTTGATTTTTATAAAACAACAGCTTGGGTAAGTTCAGAGCACAACTTATCCGAAGTGCAGGTATGAAAAATCAAAATTTAAATCTTTAATATTAATCAACAGAAAATCAAGTTTAGCTGAGCAGCTTACTAATACACCCTGCAATATTGATTAGTGATCGTCGCTTGGCAACAGCTTATATCGACGTCACAGCAGAGGTCATAGCATCATTTTCATAAAAATTGCTATATAGAAAAACTTTTAGTTGACTTTATTAAAGTGCCAGTAATACTAACTTTTGATGATTTTTTTCACTTTGTTTTTTAATGTCAACCATAATTTCTTGTTCTACTCTCAAAGGCAAGTTGATATATACAGTATTCAGCTTGTCAATTTATACAGTATTCAGCTTGTCAATTCAGCCTGTAGTTGTGTAGACTGCGTTGTTATTGTTGACAATTGAATTCTGGTCCGGACTAGAATTCAGATGTAAACAATAACAGTGCATTTTACACATATAAACGCTATGTTGACAAGCTAAATAATGGATATTTCAACATGTTTTTGGAAGTAGAGTAAGAACTTTCAAATGACATATAAATCAAAATAATGAAACCATCATCAAAAGTCACCATTACTGGTCCTGACTTGTATATTTGCTGGTACTGTTGTTAATGTAAATTACTATAATTAAAATATCAGTGATGCATTAGAGCCACTGTCACTACAGAAATAGCGTTGATCGCGATTTCAGGTTTGTTACTAAATATAGCTGCACGCGCGCGACTTTCGGACAAATATGCCTGAAATTCGGACAAATTTATCGTTGTATGCGCGGCTGTTGTTGCAGCTTGTAGTAAGAGTCATCAATTCATACGAATAAGTGTGACGCTAAATATCCATTGTAACACTAGCAGGTTTTATTGTCGTCGTTTATGCGGGAAATGCGGACAAATATTTATTTATGCATATTAATGAGAGAGAACAGTGACGTCATTTGCGATCAGCGCTATTAATTTTGATTAAGTCAATTTATTTTTTAAAGACTTGTCCGTGCTGATGGTAATACAGGAGCACTGCCTGTAATAAACAATTTGATTGCCTATATGACATCAATGATGCCTCGTTAAGCAAGACACGACACATCAGACAAGTAAATTTTCACTCTCCTCGGATTGTGTGAAGCTTTACCCGGCCTGATTGGGCTATCGTTTGACTTCTCTTAAACAGTAATTTGGGAATTTTTTATCCCAACACTATGTCAATGGTGAAACCACTATCCTAAAGACGGCCTTTGGTCAGAACGCATATAAAAAGACAACGGAATTTAACCTATCAGGCGGAGGGCGTGTTGAGTGACTTTTATTACATGTATCGATGTGAGTGCAAATCAGTGCATTGATTTGAATAGGAACATCCGGGGAGTTAGCAGGCCGGTGAACAATGTACTGACCGGTTTCCATAGTTACCCGGTCCAGTGAAGCCCTTCGACGTTTTCGACGTCAAAGTAGGCGCTTAACGCTATGTAAAATATCAATGCGCGCACTGCTATTTTGACTTTCGTTCAAAATCTGTTCGCTGATGGGCGATAATTATGGTAAAATTGTTCGAGAATGCCCTGCAAGTAACTAAATGTCATATAGCATTAACTGTGAAGAGGCATGTAATAAAAATATTATTGCCTGAACAAAGGGGTTTATGTGCCCTCGCAGCAGGAGACATTTTGCCCTTCTGGCGTCGGGTAAATTGTCACTTACTCTAGGGCACATAAACCCATGTATTCAGGCAATAATATACAATCGGGTCTGAATTCGAAAGGATAGCTAAGCAGTGGCCGCGTCTAAGGGTTGCTGCAACTGTTAGCCCGCTGTCTTGTAACTGTACATCGATCCTCGGAATCAACGTAAACTTCCCGCTATTTGACAAGCGGACGCTATATGGAAACTGAGGAGAGATTTTAAGTTGTAAGCGACATCTTGGAAAAAACAAACAAGCTTTCAAGCGTATTATATTTATTGTTTCATTTCACACCGACATCTTTCCCCGATTAATGGTGTCTTGACTACATCAGGGAGAGCAACATCATTATTGTGTCTATAGAATACAATAGATGGCAAAGCAAACTTCATTTACTTATGCCCATCCCCCAAAACGGCTGTATAAATTTATCCGATCATTGTTCGTAGGAAGCGTTCATATATTTCACACTTTTTCTAGTCACAATACTATTTCCCTCGACAGATTTCCGGAACCTTTTAAAGAAAGAAGTTCTTTTTTCTTGTTAGATAAAGATGAAATTAATGAGAACAGTACGAGAAAGAAGAAGCAAAAGATTCTGTTCACTATCTTTCAGGCAAATCTAAATTTAGGATTTCTCGAAAGTGGCAAAAGTAAATACATGAAACATCATCCCTCAATGGTCAAACCCTCAGTGTTTTATAGCTGACAGTCTAGTCTAAATAATATCTCATTAGGTCGTATAAAGTAGGAATTTTTATCATTTCATCTTTTTGATAATGCGGTAAAACTAACGACGGTGAAGAGCGCCATTTGAATATCAAACTAGACGCTAGCAGCATCATTTAGCAGGTTTATTTCTCGGCAAACGTAGTTTTGCATGTACATCAACTAGGATGAAGGTAAGCTTGCAATATGAGTCAATGTGAGTTGCAAAAAGGAACTTTTCAACTTTTTGACACATTTCTCCAACTCTACACAACATAAAGCACCTTTAAATCACTAAGTAAGACTTTTGGCCACCTTGCCTTCCAAATAAAATGACCAAGTTGCCTATAATTGACCAATATTTCCAAATCATTAATGGTGACCACTCCCTGTGTTAACTCCATTGAGAAAATAGAATTGTCATTTTTCTAGAGAACGCGACAGTGAAAACTTAATATTCAGTTTTGGAGATCAATGAAACAGTTACAGCAAAATCGTCATGCAGTAAAGGTGTATGACTTGAACATCATAAACAATCTACAGCCCTGAAAAATGAGTAATTGCGACCGAAGTCAGACTATGTTAATCCATCGAATATGTTATATACTTTGCCACTTTCTTCTGCGGAAAATTCGCACAGACTCATTTGAAACTTGTGGTCGTGCAAAAAACATCTGTCGGCCTTCGACAGGGTTTTCTATGCTGTCAGTAATACGGTATATACGCCAACCGGGCGCGTGTATATGGTTTACGTGTAATTCCATAAACACGATCATTATCCGGCGCAAAAGGCATTTCCTTCCCATGCTAGTGGGAAGTATGATCAGGTTCAGGTCGTGTGAAATCCATTATGTTCGGGAGGAGCCTTACTCATAATGTTCATAATCTTGTTTCTTTTGATGTTCTTCTTCAGCTCTTTTCAGGTATAGTTTGCACCCCGAAAGAGAAAGACTTAAAATTTTGCTCAAATTTTCCTCAGTGAAACCTTCCACCATTTTCTTACTAAATCAAGAAGAAAAATCAGGGTTCACCGTACAAAGTCTAGTATAGAGAAAAACAAAGTATCTAACATTTAGCGAGATTTGAAATTCAAAATGGCCGCCACCCCTGTGTTAACTCTATGGGGAAATAAATTTTCGATTTTTGAAAAACTATGAGTGTGAAAAATTGTCTTCTTCCAAGAGCTTTAGAATTAGCCCCCCCCCCCTCCCAAAGGTGATCGATCAGAAAAGAATTGGAGAAAAATTGTGAGTCCAAACATCTGTCCCTGAGGAGCATTCTACCTAAAACAGATAACAAAGGTATGGCAGGGCGAAGACTCTACGATCCCTCCCCAGAAGCTGAAACACGTTGACACTGCGCTGGATGACTGAACATTGATGAACGTCAAGTCGGTCGGTGCGAGTGGAAACTTTTTTCTTGTGAAACAAAACAGCGACGTCTTGTAAATTAATGAGTAATTGGAAATTGACGAATGAGGCTTTACAATTGTAAATTTCATTGGATTTTAGTGATATCTTCTAAAAGCAACGTCCACTAGAGGAGACAACATTCATATCATTCGAATACCCATCTTCTTACTGCAAGACTGAGGAACATTGGGCCCGTACATAAAGGTGCAGCACGACTCAATATTATCTTAAGTGATATTTTTGTATTTAATCACCACTATAAGCGCCCCCAGAATAACTATTTCCAAGAAAACGAGGATGCGGCCTAGTGTCTCTCTAGGTGTGCAATTATTTCAAGGCAAGCGAGTTTTTGTTTGAACAAAGTGATTGCCACTGCAAATATGCCACCGACCGGGACTAATCAACTCCTCTGTCCAACATCATTTAGGTACGTCCGGTTGTACACGGAGTGCATACAGGTTCTATTCACATGATTAGAAAGTTAAACATGTATATATAGGTTGATCTTGACGATACCCCAACAATTTCTGTGCGCAATTTAACTATACCGACACATGCAATTGGAGGCTGACTTGGGTTCGTATATTCCGTACAGACAGAGTGCTCATCCCCGCTGTCCAAACACAAACCAAGTCACGAGAGCGCAAAGAAAGAGAGCGCAACACGTTCGTTTTAATGCCCTGAATAAAAATTTGTCTTTTCTCATTGCGTTAGCATGGCAACACAAAAGGTTGTAATATGCAAGGCGCTAGCCACCAATTAGTGATAAATTACAGTCTGAGCGCCTTGGAAGTAACTCGATATCTCGAATCCTATTTCAATGTAACATACATGAGCACTGACGCCAGCAGAAAGCTGTTGTAGAATAGAAACTTGCTTCCGTTCTTCCCTTTATCCAAGTGGAAAGGGGTCAAAGCCCTGGGGGTCAAAGGTGAGGGTCAACAAACACTTTACGTCTGGCCCAACCGATACTAATATTAACAGGTTACATCTTTGAGCAGGTGTTTTGGACGATTTGTTCGGCAACATGATGCGATTTCTATTTATTCACAGCGGTATGATGAAAACATAGGCTGTGTGTATACCAACCTCTTCAAAGATGTTCGATATTTTTCTTTTGTAGACAGCTTTGATTTAAAAAAGAGGCGACATTGGATAAGCATTAATTAAATAAACTGTGTGTAGGTCTTTAACCTCATAAGCTACGTCATCTCGCACCTAGATGGCAGCATATGCAATACCCAAGGTTGTTTCCGGATATGAGATTTCATTCATTAATTATGCATTGAGATTGTCCTGAGAATTCTAGGTATATTATGCCGGTGGGGGCTATCGTTTTCCCATCAATTATTCAATCTAGCATTCTGTTCGCTTATTCGTAATGTCTCTTGGTGACCATGTTCAAACCTTCACCTGACTATGATTTTTTAATGCTTTTACCAGACACAAGAGTCTTCCACGAATTGCGATTTGTTATGATCCTGCCATATCGTTGAGAAACAGAGGATGCCGCGTTTGTGATATTTGTCACTTTTACTGTATGCAACAAAATCGTAGAGTCATATATATTTGATGTTTTCATTAAAAATCCTGTCTTCCCCTGACTCTATCTAGGACATACAGTACCGATATTTACATATTTTCAGAAAATAATTACAAACCTTGCAGGTTTTCCTGTTTAGTTTTTAACTAGTACATTGCAAGATTTTAGTTTAGATCGGTTAATGGTAAAGTCCCATTAGTTATATCTTTTTGCATCTATTTTTCCGATAAGATAATTTGAAATCAAAAGCAACTTATGAAAAACCGCTCACCGAAACATGACCTCAGAACAAATATTTGTGAAGACGTAAAACTTATATTTGAACAACCAAATAAGTTTCAACTTGTAAGTTGTATGTGGTCGCCGCGAGCGGGTATATAAAAACATCACCGAATCCATTGCCAAGGATTGAAATTGTGACATTTCAAAGACAACGTGGCTTAATGATACGAATCAAAACATTTCTGCGAAAATGAGTGAGGTAGGTTCGTGGGGGTTAGGCAAAATGCAAAAAAGATACAGTTAAAAGGATTTAAATTTACGTTTAGGTTTCTTTTCGCTTGTAATGTTTAATTTAATCACTGAACATAACCCCTGTCAAGTGCTATCCAACCGATAACCTTGATGGCCATGTGTTCAAATAAAAAAATCACACAGGTGGTTGAAATTGAGGTTGAAGTGGAATGATGTTATGTTGACGTTTTTGAGAGGATGTAAGTCATGTCTGTATTGTTCTTGCACAGCGTGTCGCTGCAGGTGATAATGACATTCTTAAAGAGGAAGAGATTACAACGCCATCTAAATTCCCGTAACGACTCACTAATGCTCCATGACAACAAGCTTTCATTAGGTTATGATCAAATCTAATTCGATTATTAACCCCATTAATCAATCGATCAATCAATCAAAATGTCCTTCAACCATTTTGCGATCCTATACACCAACAATTGAGCGTAGAGAGAAGGCGGAAATTAAACCAAGACGGCGGTGCCTTAATTACGGTATGGTGATTCCCCCATGATTGGGTTCAGAAATTCTTGTAGTTGACAAACGACAATTAACCATTTATACAGAACACTTGGTCAATTACGAGGTTTAATTTCCTCCCAGTGGTTGATAGCCAGATGTCAGAAATCAGGCAGCAATACAGTCATCGTCACCTTTTTCTTGCTCATGTAACATAGACAAGCAAAGGATGCCCACAACACAAGGTGATTGACAGGAAGGCGATCATTTCATATCACATTATTGTGAACCAACTGCACAATGAGAACATTGTTGTGTGACGAGATATTCTGAATTACACAGTACAGATGGATGTTGTATGGCAGCTTGTGTCTAAAAATTCCAATTCGATGACTTGGTGTTGACAGGTGAAGTGCGCGAGTTATCTGCATGAGACCGATTGACGATGGAATAAATGTTTGAGTTAAAAAAATCATAAGCAAGATAAGCAACGAACGGCAAAATTTCCTCAAAGTTATAGACGAGGGCACATACAAAGTGTCGACAATCTGCATCTAAAAAGCGGTGATATGTTTGCAAGGAAAAGACGGGTTTCGGATGAAAGTGTTTCTTCGTTGATTCACTTTATATACAGTTTATCATATATGGAGATTGTGACATGTACACCTGGCAGTTCTATATTGTTATACCACTTTATTCTCGAGGGCGATGTACATAAATCACATACCGGTATACGAAATACTTTTCGGACTGATGGGTTTCAACCGACAAAAAACCATCTTGTAAGATTGTCTGGATTATACCCTCCATTTCGTGAATATGTAAATCAATGCAAATCATGGCAAACAGCAACAACGTGCAGGAAAAAAGCATTGCCTTCCTGCGCAAGCGTAACAGCGGTTTTCTGAAGGTAGGGACACAAGCGGAGTTCGAGAAGCTTCCAAAAGGTTTGATCTGCTGAGCCTGGCATTTTTAACAGTTGCTTTTTATTCGTTGTAATATACAGCTGTTACCAGTCCATTCCAATGCCAGAGAGGTTAAAGTTGAAGCCATTTATAGATTTAAAGAAATATGACGTATTTCAGTGATCTTATCGTGAATGGGAATACTTAAGGATTGGACAGAAATAACAGAGGAGAGGGCGGGCGTTTTTGTTTTGTTTTTGTTTTGTTTTGTTTTTTTTTTGGGGGGGGGGGCTGGTCGCCATAGATCGCGCAAGAATTTTTTAATGGGTCATGAAATTTCGCTCATGGTTATGCATCGCCATTTTCGAGCAACATATAAAGGGACATTATGGTCGATATAGTCCGAGCAACAGCTTCAGGGTTTTCGTATATATATATATATATATATATATATATATATATATATATATATATATATATATATATATATATATATATATATATATATATATATATATATATATATATATATATATATATATACAGAGGTCCTCGTGGGAAATTACAGTGCTCAATGTTAAAACAGAGCGTTATAAATAAAAATTACTTCAAGTACAAAGTCATGATATCTGTTTCATGCATCCTGCAATCATCAGACAGAAGTAGTGAAAGGATTCTTAGCTCTCAGCTCGACAGTCTTATATATGTATGATCGGGATGTACCATTCTATTTGTACTTGAAGTAATATTGTATTATATATATATATATATATATATATATATATATATATATATATATATATATATATGTGTGTGTGTGGGGGGGGGTTATATTATATATATGTGTGTATATGTGTGTATGTGTATGTAGGTATAGGTTTAGGTGTAGGTTTGTAGGTGGGTGGGTGTGTATCTATGTATCTACGTATACATTCACATTTTATATACTTAACAAGAGTACGATAATTGAAATTGCATATGTGTAAACAAAATATTTGATATGGGGATTTCACCGAGAAAGTGATTCACAACACATGGTACTATATGAGACAGCTATGAACAGTTTTTTTTTCAATACAAAACTTGCAATATCTGCGCATTTATATATGTTTCATAATCGATATTAAGGTAATTAATTAAGTAAAATAGGGTGTTTACAGGTGCATAAATAAATTTGGTTTTTGGGATTTCACCGAAACTGTTCATTCACTATACATGACAGTCAATGAGAAAACTATGGACAATATTTTACAACACAAAACTAGCAGTGTCTGAGCATTTATAAATGTTTACACTTGATATAATTTTTTGTGATTCGAATAGGTAGGACGGAAAGTACAGATGTAAACGACAAACATGATATTGGAATTTCATCGAAAAATATCAATGCACTCTAAATGGTAGCCTAGTTGTAAAATATGAACAATATTCCCTACAATACTTGTTGTATCAGTGTATATTATATGTTTATAGTGCTCTTTGTACAATTACAAGCCAAACTATAAATGAAGGTAAACATTACAGCAATTGTCCCTTTTAATTTCAAATAGTCAACTGTACTTTCAAGAAGTTTATAGAATTATCTATTTTGAAATAGATCTTTCTACCATCAAAATAACTAAAACTTGCATAAACGTATTCTTTTAAGGTTAAAGATCAAATGAGAAATTATATGTCAATTAAGATATTATTGATATGGACTGTTATACGCAGGGGAAGGGTAACTGTGGATTGTTTGCACGTGAAACTTTGGAAGGGTCATTATTTTTCATGCAAACATTTTCGAAGGATCACTATTTTTGTGCAGCGTCATTTTGAAAAACGCCTCCCTCTTGCAATTTCTGGCCAGTCCCTTAAACAAAAAACAACATCAAAGAGCTGCAGAGCTCGTTAAAAGGGGTAAATCTTAGATATTTCTCTTGCAACTTTAAACCAGAGAAAACCCATTACAGATTAAAGGATTCCGCCTTCGTGAATTTGTAATTAAGTTTGATCGCTGTGCGCAATCAAGCCTACTAATTGCTGCTGTGTTGTGTTTTACTGTCGTATTAAAGGCATGGCCCATGGTCCTTCTCGGGGCTCTGTTTCAAATCACGGTCAATTTAACCTAGAGACGCTTTCATACTCATGTGCTTTTGTATTGGTTGCACCATTATGCAATGCTTTATTGGTTACTGACTTTATCAAATCAAAGACACAGTTTATGCAGCTTTTAAGGTTATTGTCAGTCCACATTCCTCTCGTAAATTCTTTTCAATTGAAATACCAACTTCGATTAAAAAGTTTGGAACCGTAAAGCGTGGTCATAATTTTGCGGGTGAAAAGGGCAGTTTGAATACAATTTATGCGTTCTTCACGAATAATGGCCAGTCCTATCAACGTTTTGGAAGAAAAAGAAATATTGCGCTGTCATTTGTATCATTACGAATCTCTGGTATGTCTCTGGGAGAGAGTGGGAAAAGACGGCGGGACTATGCATGTATAAAAAACCCGGAAGCTAAAAATAACTCCTTTGATAGGACGCTGGGCTTCTCCATTTTGCTTGATGTCACTTGATGTATGCTCACTTGTTCAAGAGATGATCATGACGCGAAAGTGCGCCGTTGCATGTTTTTCTCGTCCCCGTGCTGTGAATAATTCGCTGGCGTGGATCCATGACTGTCGTCGACGTTCGATACAGCGACACCGAGGCCACCACATAGGTCTGGGATTCCCCATAGAACATATGAATTGTTCACGTCAGCCCGAACATAAAAAGCATAGACACCATTACTGAAATTCGATACCGGAGCTAAGAAATTACCTATATATAAAGGTAACGATCTGGCGAATACTGAGTCAGTCATTAGCCTTAACGACCTATAGTCGGTGGCTAGATAACAGATTTGAACAATGGGTTCCAAAATATGGATTTCTGTAAGATACCGAAACAAAATAATGTGCGTCTTATCTCTGGCTCTGAGCAGGCTATGTTCCCATTGTTAGTTAGAATTCCGCATATTTTTATCAGCATTGCCATACTTTTAATCAATCAAATCGCGAAAAAATCGTCTCTATGAAACCATCTCTGCGCTCAAATCGTAATCAAAAACGGTTAATATTGTGTAACATTTACGAACGGATTTCTACGGTAGCACAGCGTTTTGCCTTTCACACCTTGCCTCAGTTTAAGTGCATCCTGCCCATTCAATATTACCTTGGATAGGTGATAGGAAAATATCAAGCGAGACTTGAGATTTTTAGTAATCATAGACTCTATGACCGGAGATTTTTTAGGGTCGTCAGCCTTAAAGTTTATCGCTCTACCGACATTTTCTGCTATTGGATCTGAGTCAAAGATCTCTATATCTGGATAACGATTGTTTCTTCTCATGATTATCTTTACGTTTTGATGTAAATTTTTATGGGATAATTAGATTTGATTCTCTGTTTGAAGTTGCAGTCTTTGTTAGCGAGTTACTCATCTATCTATTCATGAAGACGTTGAGGGACAGAAGAAATCTTACTTAGATTAGGCCATTTGTGTAAACCTGTGACCAAGCGGGAAGTTTACGTCACGGTTGTCAGGACAACGGGACTGATCCTCCGGTACAGTATGGCTGTTGGTGCTGATTTTAGCACCTTTTAATGTCACTCCTCAAAATCAGATTTCACAGATTGAAGTCTGTTGCTGGGTCTTCTTTCATGCCATTTACAACGAGGAAGGTATTGACAGTATTACTTTTTGCACCACGTAACTATGGTACGAAAACTCTCGCCAATCGTAATACGTTTCACCAGATAGAACGCTTAGGATAGCTAGGTTCTTTATACAGGGAAGTTTGTCTGCGCAATAGGTATGATCCAGGCTTTACGCTGGCTCTACCATATCAAATTAAGTGATACAAAAATACTACAGTACATTTTTTCGTTGTCAAGTGAGCGTAAATAATAAATGGACGATTGGATGCAACCCCCGCGCCTCATTCAGCAACAGTTTCATTTGCCGGAAGAGAAGCGAAGGATTTACAACATAGCCCTAAGTCACTAAGTGTAACTACACAAGTAAATCCTTCTTCTCGCCGCATTCAGGGGTTGAACAAACTTCAAATATAGTTGCCGACAAGCTTTGACAGGTGATCAAGCAATCGTAATCACGTGACGTCAAGCGTCCAAGAACAAAAAGACCTAGTTGCATTGATTCCCATTTTATTTTATCCATCGTGAATCATTAATTCTCATTTCCATGATTTTCTTGTTTTCATACATTTCAGTCATAAACGTTTCGTCGGTTGACCAATCAGTCGGTTTATGTACTTTACTTTTCTGCGAGAAAGATGAGTTTAAATGTAACATCAGTTTATGGAACGCAGCTGTGTTAAGATTTACACCATCGGGAGAATCCCAACCGTGGATTATACGAATAAATACTTCAATGACGTTATATCTGATATTTAGAAATAAGTATATAAATAAATACACATTGTGACCGCAAGCAATGGTAAAACTGGCATTCGTCGACCCATAACTTGCATAATTCAATTAGAATGATATACATATTATTTCGTCATATCTTAGAAGTAAAACTGGAGGAGCGATAGGTAATGCAGCCCTGAAATCTAGTAGCAGCGTGCATAAACTGACGTTGAACTTAGACTGACGAGAGTTCATTTTGAATAACAACAACAAAAATAAAAAAGCGAAATTGATTGTCACTTCTTTGATTTGCGTCTTGTGATCCCACCACCGATAAATGTATAATGCCATAGTTCACAGTAAATACTCTTCAAAACTTTCCTGAATTAAGTTAAGCTATTCGGAGCGGAGTCCAGAGTGAAGGACCCGCTGTTTCAATCATGTACCGCTCGACACGACCAAAAAATACTACCAACCTTCCTTTCGGGGACAGTGTCATACATTGATGACACTCTCCCTTGTAAGTCTCAGAGTCAACACATGTGAAGTATCAGCTTTAAATCAATTTCTCAATACTATTAAAACACTGCAAGATAGCTATGTCCTACAGTCGATATAGTGAACATTTATTTAATCTAGTATTAATATCAAAACTTTTCGCCACCTTCAACGAAAATGTAACCCACTATCAGAGTAGATGACTCGAGAAAGTAACAGAGTAAAGGATAATTTAGTTTTTGTGTGTAAGTTTATTGCATACGTGACAGAAATAAAGCAAAGTCTTATTTTTGTTGAGAAACTGAAAATATCAACTACTATATCATGTTATGTGAAACAGACAGACATTGACTCAGAGTTACAACGGTGATAAAGGATACAAAACCGATTTAAGGTAACATTTCTCATATATTTCCACACGGCTTGGAGGGAAAAATTATTCTCCATTTGCAAACTTTTTGCCGTGTGACCGATAATGCCTTTCTCGAAAGGCAGAATCTTGTAGATGCCTTCTTGCCCATAAAATAAATATGTAAACGTATGCACGCCTTCGTATTCTTAAAGAAGTCTGTGTCTTATGACTATATGATTACAAATTGTATGAGTCCTCACTAAGTCTTGGCTCCACAAGTTGATTTAAGTAACAGAAGAATTGCATCCTCCGCAGTCGGCGGTTATCTTTGACATCTTTTCAATGCTCGGTAACCTAGTAACGTGATTTCATTCTCAATCGTTTACGGCTGCAAGTCAGGCGCAGTGCCGTTGAAACGGTGCATGATCCCTTACGACCTGTGCGCTTTTCGGCGATGGAGCATTTTTTGCCTGCAGCGGCAAACCAGTATACGGAGACCGTCAGTAAGGCTCTTGAGAGGGGGTAATCTGTGCATACCCCAACGCAGCCTGCAGTTTCAAGATTAACCGATAATGCATCGTCTGCAATTCTATGGAAATGGTTTGCTTTATGGAAAATACATTCTGACTTTCTGACCTATATATTCTCAATAATGATAAAGGCTGCTTCTTCGATTTGCATGTTTTTTACTCAATCGTCTATCGAAAAAAATAGGGAGATATTACTACATGTTTAGTCTGGAGTGACAGCAAAGATAGAATCGTGTGCAAGATGTGAAATATTTACGTCAGATACAGATCAAGAGACTAAGTGTAGAAAAATATAGAGAGTTGTGGGCGGGCTTACTCTTCCAAGAGCAGAAGAGCTGAATTTTTATCACAAGAGGAGCATAGTCACCCTTTCTAGAAGCATGCAAAATGGAACATGCCAAAATCATAGCCCGCGGCAACCTTCCATGATTGCAAGAGGGTGGTATTGGTACTGATTGTCGGGTCAGATTTAACACTATGCTATCTAGAATGTCTCATTTTACAGACTGCTACCCGAGGAGAATACGGTTTTTTGTAGGTTTTGCCGAGGAATTGCCGATGTTCAAAAGCGTATGCTACATTAAAGTATTAAGCTTACATACTGCAACGGAGAATTCCTAATATTTTTATAAATTGAAAGCATTTTGACCGGAAATAAATTATTTTTGTACACCTGAGCTTTCTCATGCCTCCATGCTATGAAACTCAAATGAGGTGATTTTTGTGATTATCAAGAAATCAGATCTGATTCTTCACACTGGCTTAAGGAGTAATCTGAAAAGTAGCGCCATAACAATCCGTTATTTACCACGTAGATTTGTAGGCAACTTCAGAGTGCTCTTCAACGAGCCCATAATTGTTGTTCTTTTTTTAATTTTTTAGTTCCTCGTGGTGGGTAATGAAGTGCTTTATAGGGAATTCCTAAACTCGTAACAGGCAAGTGATGATTTACTGACGAATATACGCAGTGATTTCACATGTTTGTAGTAGACGAATACAGTTGCTGCATGAATTATTAAATTCCCTAGCTGTAACTGTTGACTAATTTTTCACTACTCTGTTTCAATGTTTCAATTACAGAAGTTTACTGTAATCCGATCATCATGACCAATGCCCGTTGTCCTGCTTGCCAACACAGCCTGTATATGTGAAATGACCATTGTTATTGCTGATAAATGTATTCTAGTCCGGACCTGAATACAAAATTTAAACAATAACAATGCAGATTATACGCATATACGGTATATTTATGAGCTAAATATTAGGAATTTCACCATGGTTCAGGGATTCACACAAGAAACTGCAGATGATACACAGAAACAAACAAAATAAAAAAATGACCAAAGTTACAGCTAATGGATCTTTAATAAGGGATTATCTGCTACAATGGCATAGTTCCAACGAACGGCCAAATCACGAGATATTCGCCCGGCATTGTGGTGAGAGAGGCGCCCAGTACTGTGAGGATAACACGAGGAAGGCGCTTTACACAGAGTTTATCAAGTGAAGCAGACGTCATTTCATGTTTGTCATACACTGCCACGAGAACTATGAGTGACTACGGAAAATCTTTTTCTAGCCAATTATAAAGGTTGGGTGAATACTGTGCATTCTTTATTACAGTAGGCACTATAGAAATTCTCCTGATCCTTGATCGACATTTCAGTGAGTCCATTGAATTTGCGGCCTGAAGCATGATTACACAATGGCATAACAATTTGTACACACAACCATTGTGCCTCAATTCAACTAAAATGAGAAAGAATATGTCAATGCAGATAATCCACCCAACCTTTTAATATATAGTGCGCCTCTGGACAGAGATACTGACTCAAAAACTTTACAAGCTTGATCCTGCGCTGCTTCTGTTTAATCATGTTGAAGCCTGTGGAATAAACGAAGTTTTCATTTTTTTTTTCGGTGTGAAAACCCTCAGTCACTTGTTTCCAACAGTGTCGACCTAGGGATGGCGGCCATTTTGAATTTCCGATATCCGCAAAGGTAATTGGTTTCTCTGGTACCAAAACTTGCACTCTGGCCCCCCCCGATATTTATTCTTGTTTATGAAAGAGAGAGGTTCATAGTTTCGATGAGAAAAGTTTAAGCAACGGTCTCCTTTATACTGCAGCCGATTGAAAAAAAAACATCATAAGTAGGATGCGCCTCCAGAACATTTTTAGGACTCTCTCAAACTTTTACAAAAATAATTATCTTGACCTCTATTTGTGTAAACTCATTTTGAAGCCTGCGGAGAAAATAGTTTTCGTGGATATGCTTTTTTTGTGAAACGAAAAATTTATCTTCCCTATACAGCAACACCAGGTTAAAGCGGCCATTGCAACTTATGTCAAAATATCGGTAAATGTTTGGTAATTTCTCTGATTTCACAATTTATAGGCTGAACCCTGATTTTTATCGTCAATTGCAGAAGAAAATGATTTTAACGTTTCCTTGAGGAAAATTTGAGAAAACCTTGAGCTTATATTGCCACTCCTGTCCATATAAAAATACCATTTTCTGTCATATGATGGATGAGTTCCATCAACACAGTGCTCAAAGTTGAGCGTTTTGGTGTTGTCATTGTTCTCATCATTTGAACATCACATACGTCTGCAAAATCTTTTAGGTCAACATCGATGACGTCAATCGTACCTTACTATCAGACAACAACTGACTTTTACAAGTGATGTGTATGTTCGCATGCTCTGATAGACACGTCCGAAGACTACTCATGAAAAGACTTCAATACTTTACATAAAGTTTTTAAAGACTGCTAAACGTGTCAGGGCGAATGCATGTACATTATCGGTCGTCGGGGGCTCTTTTCACAAAGTTTGGTAAGCCTTTGCACTCAATATGGGCAGTTTGTGAGTGATTTGTTACAAAAATATACCACTGTCCCAACTGATTTCTCTCCGGCCGTCTTTTCAGTACACCTGGGCATCACGGATTAAAGGCCACGGGCATCCGAACATCAGTAGCATCCCTGCAATGCATGTATACGGCGTCTGAATGTCACATACAGAGTTTAATTTCTGAGCAATTGCCGAGCGAACGTTGCTTGTAGGGAAATGCTGAAATAGAGAACTTATAACTGTATGCGCTACATCGATTTCGTTGCCAACAATTCATCATCGACCCATCTTTTTTCTGGATCTAATAGGCATGTGGCGATGTCTCTTACTAGATGCATCGCTTTCAGAAATGAAAATCGATGCGACATGATATTCGTTCTGGCGAATGATTTATGAAGAGGCACGAATTAGCGACCTCATTGTAATTCGTCATGCGGTTTAAGGGTGAGAGTTTCGTCATCTTCGATGTTTTCTGCATTTAATTTTGCAAGATGAAAATCAACGACACTGCTTCGAAAGCTAAAATGACCTTTCCACAGATGACCCGAAAAGCGTAAATCTCCGTTATGGTAGTAAATTAGACCGACAAAATTGTTAATCTGCTTTGGTCATCGTTGTGGAAGACGGCGCTAACTTGATCCGACAGCATAACTGTCAAATTGTCCATGTACGAAAGATTTTGCCGAAAGAAAACAATGGCAGCACTTGATCTGAACGCTTCTTTAGCTTAAATACAGTTCTATTCCCCTCCGGGCAAAAGAGATGCTCAATTTCTCTGTCACGTATAAGATTTCAAACCAATCCTTAAAGATCCCTCACTAGGTAATCGTGCCAGGAGCCCGGCAGCTGATTACCCTCAGTCTACAAAGTCTTATGACTCGACCAACTCACCGACTAATTGCTTTTACTCATAACGATGTTTTCCCTACAGGAATCGCATTGTCTGGCCCGCACTGAAAAGAAATAAAATGCGATACTCTTTCCCGATGTAAATGTAGTTTTTTTGTAAACGTGTGATCTTATTGCCGGCTCTCATACCAAGTCAACGAGTCCTTCATGTATTTCGCTTTCACAGCAAAAGCCTCTTGACCAACACACTCGAAACTTTAATTCCACACTACACCTGCTGAATCGACAAAGCTTACTGTCACATAACCTTGTTATTTGACCATTTCGAATATACAAAATGATCATTTCCCGCTTTGCAAACATTATCATATTCAATCCGATAAAGGTCGGGGTGACCTTTGAACGCATAAGCCGGTGAAACATTTGGTCAAAAATCCTTCAAATGTTCATCTGTGACCATGGTGATTAAGCGCAGCTCAGACAAATCATAAATTACGCCTAAAAATTCACTGACAGGGCCAAAATGAATTCTGTCATTTTGACGTTTAGCACGCGGCCGTCGCTAAGACGTTATGTTTGGTGGTGTCACGGCAGCTGATTGTAAATTTGAGAAACGAACGAAAATCGTCACTTCTAAGTCATCTTATAATGGTCATAAGACAATGGCGAAAGAACTGGAAAGCAGACACAGAACGATAAATGGACGTCGAGACGTCTTACCAAGGATTGATGTATAGTTTTATCGAAGACAGTGAGCGCATCCCAACATCCTTTAATTTTCTTAGATGAACATGGCAGAATTTCAGAGGATAGTCAATGCATTTATGCGTATGGACAAATCTGCGGCTTGACGTCATTTATTAAGTGCAAGAAAGAGTGTTTGTCAAGACACTATCAATGTGATAATAGTGTTTCCAACGTGATAACCAGATGTGAACTGAATATGCTCACGGGGTTTACAACAGGTTCATTACATAGCAGTACGCTTCACAGAACAATCAAATATCTGTCAGATCATATATGTAGCAGGCTCACACCTTTCGCACAGTACTCTCGGAGCTAATTCACTAATTACGAAACTTCATTTAATATGTAAATGAGCTGTTTATTAACTTGACACTGTTCAATTCTTCATGGGACAATTAGATATCTAGCAGATCAAGATCTGTAGCACGTTTCATCAAATTTAAAGCTGTAATTTTGGAGTAATATCACTAATTACAAACTTCATTAAATATGAAAATGAGCTATTTATTAACTTGACAGTGCTCAGTGCTTCACGTGACAATTTGATATTTAATATATCAATATATCAATATATCAATATATATATATATATATATATATATATATATATATATATATATATATCAATATAGCAGGTTTCACCAAATTTGGTGCAATAACTTCAGAGTTATGTCACTAATTACAAAGTTCATAAATATGCAAATGAACCTGTAATAAACTTCACACAACTAAATGCTTCACAACACAGTCAGATATCTCTCGGATCAGTATCTGCAGCAGATTTCATCAAATTTGGTGTAGTTATTTCGGAGTTATATCACAAATTACAAAACTTCATTAAATATGCAATTGAGCTATTTATTTACTTGACACTGCCCAATGCTTCTCAGTACAGTTAGATATCTATCAGATCAATATCTGTGGCAGGTATCATCAAATTTGGTATAGAAATTTCGGAGTTATATCACTAATTACAAAAGTTTATTAAATATGCAAATGAGCAGATAATTAGCATGACACTCACAGTATCATCAAAATGTTCTGAGATTGTCATCTGTGAAAAGTTTCATGAAATTTTGTGCAGTATTTCTTGATATATGTCGACACTGTCCTCACTCTCTCCATAGGAAACCATTATATGAAAAAAATGATAGTTCATAACTTCATCAATATGCAAGCCGCACTAATCAAAATCTAATCTGTTCTTGCAATAAGCATACATTACCTGTCTACCAAATCTGACTTGAATCTGTTCAAGCCGTTTTTGAGTTATGAACAGAGAGAGAGAGAGAGAGAGAGAGAGAGAGAGAGAGAGAGAGAGAGAGAGAGAGAGAGAGAGAGAGAGAGAGAGACTAGCACACACGGACATACAGACAGACAGACAGACATTGCTACGACATTAGCTCACATTGTGAATACGTGAGCTAAAAGTGATCAGTGATAGGTCAACGCAAATGGACACCGCTTCTTTGATTATTCCGTAAAATGGAACAGTCAGCATTTATCTTGTCAACAAAGCAGATGTTACCAGGTTTGTTGTTTACTCTTGACTAACCTTAGCAAACCGTATTGCAGCAGGAGGTTTGTTATGCCAAAATAACAGTGTATAATACTTCAAAATTTTGCCAACTCCGCCAAGTTTTGACATATAATATAAGTAAACAATATTGATGTAAAAATTCCCTGCATATATAAAAAATATAAAACGTCATATCTCCTAAAGATGAAGAAATAATTTAGAACTTGTGCGCAACTTTTTAGTTTGTCTGTTAAAGAGAATAAAACAAAATACATGAGTAGATAAGTGATATTACAGACTACATCGTCCTATACCTTGCTATTTAGAAGGTTGAAAGAAACATAGTGATAGATAGGCGCTGATTCAAGTTCCTGCGTTTTTCTATAAGTGCGTGTTATGTCAATGTTTTGGCCCACCGAGGAGGTACACTGTTTCCTCTTCTTCGCCAGAGAATAACCCTGATTTAACTTGCAGTATCAGCATCGAGCAAAGAAAAGAAATTTGAGGTTGAACATTGGCCTGATAGTGGTGAACACCATTGTTTTTTATTCCAAATTACAGTGAGCGAGGCACGACTACCAATCGGCGCCCTCGGTGTGGTACCGTAAATTGCTGTACACGCCACGAAATACGATTTCAATGGCATTGCCGCGTCGCAAATGGAATCATCGGTGTATAAAGCCGAGTCGCTGATTTGATCTGCTGGATCTTTTGTACACAAGGGCAGCCGGCGACAGGTCGAGTGAGTTGCGTTGCGTTTACCACCTGGGGACAGTTTGCAGCAAATCTTAAGAGGAAAATGTCTTCGTAAGGAGACGCCTCACACATAATGATGCATGTGCCTTGTTTATAATTTTGAAAACAGAAATATATTATTCAAATCCTCAAATCGGTGCCATAATTGGTAATCCAAGAGGTCTTGCTCGAGGATCCATGCCATAATGGAAAGTTTAAATTGTAATAACTATTATTTACCTTTCAAAGAGCGCACTGTCGATATACACTCGACAAACAATGTCAAAGAGAAAATATATATATATATATATATATATATATATATATATATATGTATATATGTATATATATACACTGTATATATACATATATAGTCTACTAGTATACATATAGTATATATATATATATATATATATATATATATATATATATATATATATATATACAGCATGTATATACGAATCTTCGGTTGAAAATCTCCCTCCTCAAATTCCTTTTCCGGCTCATTGGGAAGGAAGACAAGCTTGTTTTCCATGAGAATCCTGGACTTCCTGAGTTCTACAATAAGATAATAAGTATCAGGGCAGTAACAAATCTAAGTGTCTGACTGACGTCATCATGTTGGCAACTGGTTGGACATCTCCACTTATGAATAGCGGGTGCACCTTAGCTGCAAGGAAACCGTGTCGATATAGTGTCTAACCCATTCAGCAAGGAAACACGTCGGTTGTGCTGGCACGGAAACGTCCTGAGGAAAAGAGATGTCGAGTATTTTAGCTTACTATACGCCTATGTTACTCTTTCAGAAGAATTTAATTTTTAAAGTACAGTTACAATGTCCTACAGTTGTCAAATATCACACGTTTGAAGCCAGCATCGCTGTCATACCTTGGACTTGATGTTCTGCGGGAAAACCTTTTTATAAAATTAACGTCTTGGCTCGTGCTGCAACCGACGAATGCATAATACAACGAGACGATAACATCCACAACGAAAATGTGCCCGATGGACTGATTGCGCACATATTTGAACTCGAGTAAGAAATGTTCAGAGCCTTTGCACTTCCGCTTCCCTCAGACTCGAACAGAAGTGGGTGGACAAAAGTGAACTGTTCACACGCGATGATAACACCCATGACCTACATTGTTATAAAATCAAAGAAGAAAGGGCAAGAAATGCTCATATGCAATGCAATATGGCATCAAATCTATTCCTGCTTACTAGGTCTGTTAGAAATTTGTTATTTGTAATTTTGAGCTATATTCAGTTGAATCACAAAAATGCCGATCATGAAGCATTATATAAATGTGTCAGAGTTTTCCTAGGTATTAGGTTCGAAAATCCGAGCATAAGAATATGACTCACTTGAGTTCAAGCCCCACAGTGGATAACTTTACCAGGCCAAAATATCGCGGTCGAGGGACAATCAGATATAGCTCAGTGGTTTTTCTCGCGCTCACAGGCATAAATATACACAAATACATGCATAAATACAAACACATCATACATGCCTGATTTGTTTGGCTGATGAGAAAAGGCGACCATTAGCGTCAATAGGATTAAATTTGTATTTCTTGGGTAAATAGTGTAAATAAAACCCCTCTCCCCTACTTTCCAAAAAACGAAATGCACCATGGTCTCAATCGTGTCGCTTCGTGCATGGTTTCGATTTAAAACGACACGGTCAGCTTCACATTTGCAAATTTCTTTCAAAATGTTGAATTTCAAACTGAAGGTGTTTGACACTGACACGACAGAAACTTTCGATTTATACTTCGTTTAAAAAGGGTGGGACTCGAGGTGGACATGCACAGCTTTTCGCGCGCACTAATTTGTACCCGTGTTGTCAAATTGCTAGAGTTTAAAGTGGCACTCCCACTTGGTAACATTTTTAAAGCACATTTTTTTAATGCCAACGGTCGATATTTGACGTGGCGACTGCGCGCGGATCACGAAATATCGAGAAAAACATGTCCTCAAGAAAGGAAAAGTTTGAATTCCGGTGGCCCACTTTAATTCAGCTTCCGAACATCGAACGTTCCGCACTGGGGCCATTGTCAACTAAGCTATGGAGTACGAGTCTACGCTTACGCTGCTGTATGCCATGCCACAGTACCACTCGCGTCGGTGATTGGTCATGCCCCCTGGGGGAAAGCAGAGTCTTACTGACTCTGAGAAAAAACTGAAAAAAAAGTTTGATTCCATCAGAATTCGCATAGGTGACTAGCACAGTTATGTGCGGTTGATACATAGCGGCCGCAGAGTGGTATGCATAGACGCATACCACGCGCGCGGCGCAGACGACAAAATGCAGTCATCCGAGGCGGCTAATATTTGACACGTAAAAACTGATGTTTATGTGGTATTGGTTAAAAATATAGTATAACTGATTTAGAATAATGAAAACGACAAAAACTAAGGAGAAGTTTTACAAACTTACCTGAGGTAATGGCATAATGCTGTATATAAAGTCTTTGCAGTGGGAAGTAAATTAATTGCGTTGTTCGAACTTATTGTAGACTCCCTAGAATATCGTCAATCAGCACAACAACAAACCTTCGGGGGATTTCGGGTCAAAATCAGAAACGATCGTAAAACTTCGGGATGTGAAAAATACGCTCAGGAAATGACAGGTTTTTCTCGATATCTTGCGATCCGCGCGCAGTCACCACGTCAAATATCGACAGTTGGTATTAAAAAAAGGTGTTTTATTAATGTTACCAAGTGGGAGTGCCTCTTTAACGATTAATTTGAATATAAACCTAACAGCTAGATTCACCCCTTATGAGTGTGGTGATGCACATTTCTCTTTAAATATTTACGATGTAGTCGGGTTTTTAAAATGAACTATGAAAATTTTAAAGAGCCAGTAGCTGTAATTTTACACTGTTTTTGTTTTTACGTTTTACGTCAACTACAGTTTCTTGCTTGCTACTCAAAGCATGTTGAGATACATTCATTGTTGAGCTTGCCAACTCAACCTGTTCTTCTGTAGGCTGCATTGTTATAATTGTTGACCAGGGAATTTTGTCCAAAATGGAATTCAGCTGTAAATAATAAATAACGTACAAACACAAAATTAGTGAAAACAATTATCAAATGTTACAGCTATGCCAGCCCTGTATTAAAATGATGAATCTATCACTCTGTTTCTAATCTGTATCCTAATGAACAACCCTTGCGATGGTGTTCTGGTAAAATATCGAGGATGGACACCAAAAAACGTATAAATGGAATAAATGAATTAAGAATCTCTAGTAATTCACATTGGCCCGTGCAAGTGTTCAAATCACACGGCGTTATAAGAATATCGTAACCTTGAAGTAACCTCTGGCGAGCGGTGAATGATAAATTGTGATCAAATCAATGAAATTAATCAAATCAACGTTTCAATGAAATACAAACATGACTATTTAGCCTAAGGTTGATCGCAAAGGGTGTGGAATGCTTCAACATTTAACTCCCCGTAAAATGGGTTACCTTTTGTTAAAACATTGGCGTGATGTCGCACTTCTTCAAACGGTAATGTGGAAATCAAGTTATTACATTTCTGACATGTGGTAAGTAATATGTCTATGATTTATTAGGAAAGGTGCCAAAGCCATCGTTTGAACGTACAGACTGAATTAATATGGGTGCAGTTCGCCAGACGAAGAAAATTTACAAGGTGAAAAGCAGCATTTACAAACAAAGAACAACAACACAGACGTTCCCATGGTGATTAAAATCTCCGTACCGGGAGATAAACTCCCAGCAATTCTCTTTACAGTAATGACCGCTAGATATTGATTTACTGGGTCGAAGAAAGCGACCATAGTACATTTAGAATCATGAAAACTGCATTTCATGATTGTTTCTCACGGACTGAGAACATAGCTACACAACGTCCATCATGCTTTTTCGCATAATGCGGTAACCATGGCAATTTATGAAATCAGCCGCATATCATGGTGTACACATTCTACCATAAAACGCGTTAAATGATGCATAGCTTATTCCGTCGGGTCGTTATTACGACATGCATATTAACGACTTTTCGAGGTTGGAAATAATATCGACCAGGTGTCATTGCCCGACATCGCAATATAGAGAGCACATTAATGTATGAATGCTTTCTTGGGCGCGTGTGTACGAACGGCTTCATTTTGAATGGCAAGTGCCCGGAGAGAGCTCCGCGTGACAAGAATAAGAGGTTATCTGGGACATGCCTTGGAACACTGCTAGGGACGCCTGTCTTTCTCGCACAAAGCAATCATTGCTGCAGTATCAAAATTCTTTGGATATCTCCATACGGCGTTACATTAATCCCTCGACTCTCCCCTGGAAGACCAGACAAACACGCATATCCGCAATTACGTCTAATAAAAGGGTAATTTGGAAGTCTCAATGTAGTGTTGTGTTTTTATTTCATATCGGCACCGGGAAAGAGACACAACGACAAAAATTGCCCATGTATTTTCTCTTTTCTTAAACGCTCGACAGGACACATATAAAAGTCGTAAATTTCGGTTTGTAAATGCTTGTATCAAGTTAGAATTCTATACGTAAAAATAAATTACATTCTTTTCGGTAAGAGAATTTACGAAACCCACTCGCCCTCATGTGCACTCGATTGGCTTTTCATAGTTATCCTTGCCAAAAGGGACAAAAAGACAAGATGGTAAAAAACACTGAAGAAGGGTACACAGTAGCTGTTATGTATGAAAATGTTCACATCCCTTGTTCTTGTGGCAGTGTTAATATACTATGTAACAATATAACATCAAGAAGGGCTGTAAACGCCACCATTAAAGCACTCTTCGTGAAGTTGTATTATCTGCGTAATGAAATATGAATCAAGAAAACAAGAGTTGCACGTGTCACAATGTTTAACAGCAATTGAGAAGGAATAATCTCTTAGATGTCACACAAGACACCTGAAATAATAACATTTTGTTTCTAGTCAAGATTACTATAAGAAACATAAAAGCAAATCATTATGGCCAGTCAAAAACTGTATCTCGGTACTGTAATTGTCAGTTGCTGATTGTCTATAAACGCCACGTGATCAGAGCATAGGGGGCAGCAGAGGCAGTGATTTTCTTTTCCGACAACAACTGCTCAGAAGCTTGTTCTTCAACGATTTACGGAACTTGGCATTACACATGGCATAGAGGAACGTGTTACACAGGGAGTTCAAATAGCCGAGGTAAACTGCCACTTGCAGCGCAGATAAGTTGTACCAGTGGGGGCAAATTGCGATGATAACAACTTGGATGAAGTAAGGGAGCCAACATAAAAGGAAGCAGGCCATGATTATACCTAGCTGCTTGGCGGCCTTTGCCTGCTGGCTTAGTTGTAGTCTGGCACTGCTACCGCGCCCCACGGTAGAGCCAGAGAATGACGAACTGAATGAACTTCTTGAAAAGCTCACAGAACGCAGTTTAGCATGTGCCGCCCCGCCCGTTGACTCCTTCCTGCGCCCCCTCGAATCCAAGAGTTTCGGGTGGGAATAGCTGCGAAATTTCCAGCGTGGACGTTGAGTATTTCTCGAAATACTGCTTATTACGGAGTCCATAGAACCATCTTCGGGTGATGAATTTGATTCTGCTCTCAACCGATTTTTCATCTCAAGTAAATTAGTTTCGCTTTTAACGCTTCGCGAAAAAGTACAAACTGACTTATGACACCTCGGGGATTCTTTCCCGTGTTCTTTCAGAATTCCATTCAAGGAGGTATTCTTCTTGGCGGTTCCGTTGGCGACTCGAGGTACCCACACGGAACAATTCTTCTCTTTGAACGGCATTGTAAGCTGAGTTCGCTGAGGACAGCGCCGATGGACGGGGCGAAAGTAAACGGTGATATCGCCGGGCAGCGCACTTTGTTCACAGGTGAAGACGTCGTCATCGTCTTCGTCATCGTCATCACAAATGCCTTCGTCGGCTATTTCGTCGTCGTTTTTGCCCTCTGGCACCGTGATGACTATGGGGCCGCTGTCGCTCTCTATCTCATTGGTGTCGGGTATTTGAACGTTACATCGCTCGGGTGCTTTGTTGAAAATCTGAATATCCGGAATCAAGGGCAGCTGGCTCATGATATCATTTGTCACGTTGTACTGTTGAATATCATCTTCCAGATCAGTCAATTTGTCTGTTTGACTGACCTCTATGTCTGAGTTTACAGATGCCCCATAGTTAGAATTTTCAATTTCGTTATTGCCGCCTTTGGTTTTGCTATGTCGCCTTTCACTGTCTACGACCTCTTCCTTGGCAGATCTCGTCGCGCCTTGCTTTTCATTGGCAACTTCCTCTTCGCTTATCTCTTCGTTAATGCTTGAGTAGCACCTCACCATCTTAGTGTTCACGTCGTACCTAACCATGCCGTTCACTGCTACCTCGTCACCCTTGTGTCTTGTATTGCGGTAAATCGCGCGCAGCTTCTCTAGGTCCTGGGCAGTTAATCCAGGCAGTTCGCTGGTCTTTCGCGACATGGTGCTGCCGATGCTGGAGCGCCCGACCGCTAGCTTCGAGCGTCTGTGAATTTCCACGAAGATTCGAATGTAAATTCCGAACATTATGAAAAGCGGGATGAAAAAGATGACGATGGAACTTGCGGCCATGAGCCAGGCACTGCCGTCGAAATTAACGAAATGAGCGCGGTCGGTTTGTATGACACCTGGGAAGAAGGTGCGCCAACCGATCGCCGGAATCAACACCCAGACAGTGATGAATGCCCAGGTGGCGAGAACCTGAAGCAAAGCTCGCCTCTTTGTCCTTTTACGCATGTACCGAATCGGAGATGTAATAGACCAGAAGCGGTCTAAGTTTAACATTACCTGGTTGAGAATAGTCGCTGAAGAAAATAAGTAGTCCGCCGCGATCCACACATCGCGGAGTGAGTATTTCAGCGATGTAGATTCAAAACCGAACGACGTTACTGGTAGATATACAAAAATGTTGAAGGGTAGAGCAAAAAGTCCGACGAGTAAGTCCGAAATAGCAAGGCTGACAATAAAACAGTTGCCGACAGTATGGAGAGATTTCTCGACTCTCACGGTATGAATGACGAGAGCGTTTCCACACACAATTAACAAGCTCAATGCAAGTATACATACAGAAATTGCAATACCCGAGCCGTGTTCGGACACCTCTTCCCCGACGACGGACTCACCGTTCAGCGGCAGTGTCGTGACGACAAGTTCGGGCTCTGAGTTTAGAATCGTCGCGTTGCTGTAGTTCATTGGCGCATGCAGCGTTGTCAATGGCGACTTCGCAGCATCTTGCAGCCACCTCGGGCTGTAGCGCATCGAAACGAACTCCAAATCAGTTAGATTGGCCATCAGTGTAGTGCGGCAGTTTCGGTTTCCTAAGTTAAGCCGCGACTGGAATGATCTCCGTAATCCAATCTTAAAAATATACCTCGGTGCTCCTACAACTGACAGTAACGTAACGAGTACTTGTAGACTGGTAAAAAGCAAGATCTCACCGAATAAGGCGCATTCAGCTCCGCTGTATCGCTTGCATATGCAGCTTGGTTTCTCGTTGACTGCATTGCCAATTGTGAAATACCGCACAGGTTTATCTACGAAGCCCGACCGAAGTGATTAGCCAAGCAGACGTCGCCCATGATATCTCTCCCGCCAATGTGTAAAATAACCACTTCTCACACTGTCGCAATCCGTTCTTCTCCTTGGAACAACATGTCTGCTCTCAAGTTACTGGCAAAGTATTTCATATAGCAGCTTTGTCGAACGTACAATTGGCGAACCCAAAGAGTAAAAATGTCATATTGATCGAGTTCTCTATAGCGGCGCTGATCCGTTCTCTACTACAGCTGTAAATATTTTGTTCGACTACGGCTGTTGAGTTGTCTATATATACCTACGAAACACGCATTACCAGAGCACGGCACATGGTGCAAAGGATCTTGGGTAGTTTTTAGCCAGGACTACTGTATTACTCCGACTGTGTTGATACAATGCGGGAGGCAGATTTGCATTCGAGGGAAACAGCAACCGTGCATTTGCTGATGACGGCCAAAGTTCATATCGATCCGTTGACAAAGAGAAACACCGGCCTTCTTTCATGGGCGATTCATTTACGATAGAAAGCACCTCGCGGAATTTTGCAGGGTGTAGCAACGCGTGATTATTATACTGCAGCATTGAATAACTGTACAGGAACGCAAAATAAGGGGAGAGCTATATGATGCCTCAGTAAGCCTCTGATCACAATCGCCATCATTAGCAGCATTTCTGTGATATTTAGGACAAAACTGTATTAATGCCATTTTTGTTTGCATGCCTATTGGATTTTGCGTTGATCACGGTAAATCTGTTTCTCGCGTGTGTGTTTGTAGAGGTAATTTTACTGAATGTCCGCCTAGGGCTCTGATATTTTTTTGCTCTATTTATAGGTTGTACTTATTGAAAAGTCATCTTCAAGTTTGCTCAGCTTGATGATCTTAACTAATTTATATCTTGAGAATGAAAATCGAAAAGCGACAATATGGATTGCCTCCCATGCGTTGCATTCGATTGGGTTGCGCAAAATGTGTTATCTAGGCGAGTCATGACAGACAATCTGACAAGAATTCGAGAGGATTTAACGTTCACATTGCGTTTTAACATGCCTCCTCCTACATCCTCAACTGTATATTCCTCTACTTCACAATAAACGTCAAGTCTATTCGTTCAAAGATTGATATGTTTCTAAGGTTTTCTCTCAGACGATGTCAACTCTTAATGTTCTATTCACCCCACTATATACACGAGAAAATTGATGTGCGTAAGTTAACGCCCCCGTATTCATTTAACTTAAAAGCCACATAGGTAAATATAATACATGGCTATTTTTGGTGTATCACAGCTGTAAGGTCGGCGTCGATTATCCCCAAACTTGTGATGAGAGTAGAAAGATTTTTTAATATTGAGGGCACCCCTGCCACGAGGTTCATTTAATAAACTGTCTCAATAACCAAGGAAATGTTGCTGTTCTCAAATTAAGAAACAGACGGCGAGTGTCGCTCACGTAACGCGGTTTGCATCCGTGCATTTTCAATTCGTTCGTTTGTTCGGTTTGTTAAAACATGACGTAATCTATCGCGAATGACGAGCTTACACATCAGCAGATTCTCGCCTTCGTGCAAAGTTTGTTGGTTATATTGTGTTTTGTTTTTTGTCGTGTTTTAATCCTTCACGAAAGGAAATTCGGCCATGTAGGATTAGGAATACATGTGTGAACCCTATCAATGATTTCCAAGTGGGCAGAAGCAGCAGGTGTGGTATTGCAGTGAGGGTGCTTTGCGAAGAGAATCTAGCACCGAGCTCTCACGCAATCCAATCAGTTTACCTAAGTGTAAGGCGCCTTTACATCTTAAAATGACAAGCGTCATATCCACTGACAATTAATGACGGAATGATACCAGTGGAACGTCCTAGCCTGGAGCTTTTTTGTTTCTATGTATTAGAGATCAAAACTGACGATGATAATGTTACCGTGTTTGGACATGCGGAAAATTGAGAGCGTTGACCCTGCAAATTCTACCGAATCAAATATTCTCAAATCTTATATATGCGAATACGCCAGTACTTGGTAATCACAGCCGTCAGTGACCTAATGCGGGTTAAGTGAACGGAAAACATTTCTTAGTCTTGCTGGCGCCGGAATAAATTTCAACTTGTTGGTGAAATGGGATATTAAAATTGATTAGACAAAAAGCCACACATAGTCAAACTTGAAAGCAAAACAATTACATAACTTGAAAGTAAAACAGCGATATAATACATAGCAATCATAAGCATGGGAAATCATGCAGGGCATCTCAAGATGTCTTTATTGAAACCTGTAGAGTGACTGAAGTTTTCATCGTTTTGTCTTTGTGAAAATAACAGATGTGATTCTCCCACAGAACTTACGAAGGATATAGCGACCATTTGAATTTAAAATCTAAAGTAATACTTTTCTCTTTTACCAAATTTTGTACCAACATTATTTATTATAAAAGATGATGGTGTAAAGTTTGCAAAAGTTTAATTTTCTTGTTTCAGGGCGTATTTCCTGAAATGAGACCGATGAAATTGATTGACTCAAAAATAAGATCTTTTGCAGGGTGGATTATGTTTTTGCCGAGCCACAAATTGAATTTAGTTCCAATTTCCTGGTCGAATTCCCCTTCAAGTACAATGGCACGTCCCTCAAACAGTTCAGGGTCAACAAGTGAACCCTATATCTGAATAATACTTAGTTGTACGTGAATGAGATAATCGCTGTCTGTCATCATCCCTAAAAAGGGATATTTCAAGCCATAATTGGATAAAGAGCTCGGTCGCTTGTTTTCAGAATAGTCGGGTGAAAGGTCAAAGCTATACAAGTAGCAATGACAATCTGGTCCAATCACAGCTGACAGTTTGTTCTCAACCCTGCTGTTCTAGTTCAGAATGCCCTGGTTCGTAAAATTTCACCCATGTGTTTCACTTAAGTCGAGAAAATGCACCCATGTCATTTCATATCTACACTGTTTCGATTTGGATAAAGTATCTTGATAATAAGTTGAGAGATCGAAGGGATTTCAGAAAAGATTTCTGAATTTTCGTTTGATTCCAACGATTGACTGAATAGATCACGAAACGTTCGTGGTCGTTATAAAAAGTTTTCAAAAATATTTCAAGTTTTATGTATAACGAATGACTTTCTACAAAGTGCCTCTTCCGCTGAATGAATGAATTAACCTATGATTGAATTATGATGTTATCATGATGATGGGTTATCAATGATAATAACGACGAAATGATGACGATAACGACGACGATGATGATTATGATCACGATGACGACTTAGATGATGATTTAGATGATTTAGATGATGATGATGATTTAGATGATTTAGATGATGATGATGATGATGATGATGATGATGATGATGATGATGATGATGATGATGAAGATGAATAACACGACGAAGACGACGGCGACGACAATTATGATGATGATGATGATGATGATGATGATGATGATGATGACGATGATGATGATGGAGACGATGGTCGTGATCATGATGACCGTGGCCATCACGGCTATGTTGTGTCAACACGTCATGTCCGTGGTTGAGTCAGTGGTGGTCGTAGTCTTAGTTGGTATTAATATCGGGGAGGTGCAATGGCTACCTCGGTGTTCAAGGTATTTTCACACAAAACATATCGTCAATACCCACGCAGCGCGGCGCTGGTGACGTCAGGGAGTGTTATTATCATCTGCATAACGCATTATTGTTTGTTTCAGCGAAGTTCACAATTCAACCAGGAATTCTCCCTACATTTTTAAATAAACAAGAAACGACTTCCTCTAGTCGAAATGGAACTCTTCCGAAACCATTTAATTCCGAGTCCTCCCGCTAGTATGCCATTTTCAAATACATCCACTTAACATATTTTTCAGGTCAGCGAAGGGAAATTCCCGACATTCTCCGAAAGCCTGGCACAATGCCTAAGCCTTGTATCATACCTAAGACTCATGGAGTAACATTTTCATCGCCACAGAGAACAGCGTTTGAATTCGAAGACTGTGAGATTCATGATATGTTATCGTTATCTGCTTCAGAGTTGCATTGTTGACCTTGGCACGTGCTTATTGACCCTGAACAGAAGAAGAAAACAAACAAACAAAAAAAAAAACATTTGCAGTATTTGTAGTGTATGGGAGAGTTATAGCTCTGTCTCAAAACAACTGTTTACACATTCCCTGTTTTTCTAGCGCGATCATTTCAACGGACGAATTTTCAAGTAGATCAAAATAAACCTAAAGTCGACAATGACTCGCAATATGGTCAAGGTAATCTTGCTGTTAAGCCGTAAGCATGATATATCTCTCCTTAATAGAGTAGATTGACTGGCAAGGGAACAAATTGTGTTTTCTTCCGCTTAGCCAGATCTCTTCCCTTACAAAGACATTCCCCATGAGTTGAGGTAGATCAAGATGTGGATCGTTGTCACGCCGGTTTGAGCCCTTGCTTCCAACGTTGTATTTAAAAGGAAACAAACAAGTTGAAACACGTTAAAAACAAATATACCATGTTTTGAATTTTGTTAACGTTTTTGCAAATTTTGGCTACTTTTGCCATTTCCGAGCACCAGAACCCCAAGATTGTAGATGTACGGGCAGTCTGATTACACTATAGGGAAAAAGTGCGTGACTAGAGCGAGAAACTGACGCTTTCTCTCAATCGGTGAGAATCTGTTCTTATTCTCACCGCTGTCGGTGAGAAAATTTTAATCTCCACTGGAGATTGGTGAGAAATGCACTCCTTGGCGAGAATCAAGTGTGAGAATAAATTCTCACCGGTGAGAATGGAAATTCTCACTAAGTACAGCGAGAATCGAAATTCACTGGCGAGAATCATCAAGACTCGCCGTTCATTGGCGAGAATCATCAAGACTCCGAACGGCGAGTCTTGATGTTTCTCGCCAGTGACGTCACGTTACACAATTGAAACCAAAAATTTTATCCCCCATCGAATCATACTTAACACAGGAATGGAGGCCATTTTGAATTTCCAAATGTCTCAGTAAATTTTAGATAATTTGCTTCTCTAAGATCACCAAACTTTGTACGGTGACCCCTTATTTTCATTCTTGATTTGGTAAGAGAATGGTTGAAATATTCACTGAGCAAAATTGAGCAAATGTTTAAAACTTATTACTTTCGAGGCGCACACTAAGTGTTTAGATCCCTCTACACGTACAAAACCAATCATTGACAGTTTCCCTACAAATTCGTCGGTACATCTCAGCCAACAAGCACAAACGAAAATGCAATAAACATTTTACTTTCCAGTGTAGGCCTAGAGTGACCACCACTTGAGTCGCCAGATACCATAAATATTTGAAATGATCCCAACGATCATGGCGACGCGAGAAACTTGCAGGAACGTGATAAATTTATGTGAGCAATTATAATGCGCGTGAATGTTAGTAAATTAAGAACGAGAGAAATGTGGGGATTGTGGAATAACTTGGACAAATTGCCCCAAAAATTACACCCACAGTGCTACCAAGTTTGTTTGAAAGGAACATTATAATTTAAATCTCGAAAATGAAATGTTTAGATGACTGAATTTTCTTGAAATGAATGCTTCATGTTTCGTTTTTTTGTTTTTGTTGTTTTTTTGTGTTTTTTTTCGATTTTTTTTTTGTTTTGTTTTGGTTTTTTCGTTTGTTTCTGTGGGGTTTTTTTGGGGGGGGGTATCGTAAACCATTCTTCTGCGCTAGAACGACATGTGGCGTAATAGTGTTCCGGTGGCAAGTAGGTACTTTACCCGTCAAACGGTCAAAACACCTTTGGATCCGCATTGCTATGCCCACTTCACAACAACATCATTATTTCATTCATAGTTATTCTTGCTCAAATACCGTTGACTTTTCTACAATCGTCCAATTATAAGATACATGTGAGGTTTGAAAGACCGACGTGCTACTCGGAGCGATGCGTACTAGTATTAGAGAGCAGATTGAAAATTCCGTGCACTACATCCTATAGGTGTCAGTAGGAACGAACCACGCAATGTTGAGCGCCATTTGGACAACGAACGCAATTGGAACTAATTTTGGATAATTAGATAGTGTAGTAATGTTGCTGCAAACGTAAGCTCATCTTTGCAATACACTTGTTTTTAGAGATGATTGTAATATTGCAACTTTCAGCCATAGAGCACTTAACACTTTTGATACATTTGAACTTTCAAAAGATCCAATGCTCCAAAACTAGTTCAAATGGTGTTAAGAGTACTTCCCCGTTTGCATGAAACGGAAAAAACATCTCATCGATGACACCGAAAGATTTCAGGTATCAAATAAAATGAAGTGAGTTGAAAATCTTACAGGTTGACATCCACAAATCAGACATAGAATTGAAAGACACTTGACAAATGGCTGCATTTCATCGAACCTAGCCTAAACCCATTGTCTCCTTAGAAATCTTTTTCATTTCGTCAATTTTGACCACACAAACGATTTGATTTTATCTGATGCGATAAATGCCAGGAAGAAGTAAAGAACTTAGACAAACCTGTTATCACGTTGATGCGGATCTGATACATATACAAAACACGTCAGAATAAACTGCAATATTGTATTCCCATCACGATCGTAGGTTGATATACCTTGAATTGTGTGGAAGAAAACCGGACGAGGATGCAGCAAAATACTGACAATACTGTAGAGATTAAAATGTGTGTTGTTTAATCATTCTAAGATATCAAGATTGCTGTGTTGAAAATTGATTTTCATGCCAGCCACCTCCCATATTCGCACCGCAATCTCTTTTCACAGAGGTGTCGGGAACAAGTTAAATAGATTGAAATCAATCAGAATATCCTTAAATTGGAGCAAGTACATCATTTTTTTGCGACACACGTGCATGCATAAACTACAAACACAAATGATTGGCGTTTCTTGATTAGCTGTACCAGTTAGGCTTTAAGCTTGCTCTTTCTGTAACATGCAATCACCTTATCTTTCTAAGACAGTGGTTATGCACTGTACTGTGCAATATTTTTGGGTTTACCAACCAGAATGAGCCCATTTTGCTTAATCAATTTCATCTCTATACAGTATTCTTCCACGATGTATCTCTTGTCGGGAAATCTCGCTTTTATAATATAATTATTTTATAATATTATAACTAACCCCGTTGTTGGCGATGCGGAACCTCTCAGATGGTATGCATTTACCATCGATAACGATGTCAAACACTGTAAAATCTCTTAGTCAACAGTTTCGTACATCTCCGCTCTTTTCCGACATTTGTTCCTAAATTTCCACTTAAACTTCTCACCAGGTCCAATTCAGCCCTGTAACTTCTGCAGTTTCCTGATACAGACAGAGAACATTACGATAAGTTTCCCGTGGCTTATTTCAGTTCAATTCATGAACTTGCAACTTACGCTTTAAACAAGACCGCTACTAAATTTGCTGTGATATAGATGTGCAACGGTTACAAATGAAATCGGATCAGAATGGACGGCCTGCTGTACAGATCCATTTTCGACATCTCATAGTTGTAACGCAGCGAGGTATGTTATGCTATAACGTTAGCTTTTAGACCCAGGGAGGTTACCCAAATATGAAGTTAATTAATCCGATAGCATATTCCACATGTTCGCCATGAAATGTTCACACGTTTACGCAAAGATAACAAACAAGAAAAATTGTTTGATAATTTGATGGAAACGAATGCTTGCGAATTTCATGGACATAACGTGACGTGAAAGAAATTTCAATTGTATTAACATCACTCGGTCTTACAACAAGATGTTGGCGTTTGAACCATTCCCTATCGGCAAAGAATGAGAGATAGACAGAGAGAGAGAGAGAGAGAGAGAGAGAGAGAGAGAGACAGACAGACAGAGAGAGAGAGAGAGAGAGAGAGAGAGAGAGAGAGACAGACAGACAGACAGACAGACAGACAGACAGACAGACAGACAGACAGACAGACAGACAGAGATAGACCAGACAGACAGAGGGACACATACATACATACATACATACATACATACATACATACATACATACATACATACATACATACATACATACATACATACATACATACATACATACATACATACATACATTTATTTTAGCTGCAATCTATTGTCATTGTTAGTGTTTTCATGTCAATACTATTAGGGTGCTTGATAACATTTCATTCACAATACTGTATGCACTGGAGAACATAATAACCGAAATATGGTTAATTTGAGCACATTTTTAGCATTTGATTGTCATATTCAGGACAAGATTCCACATTTTGATCTTCCTCTTGGTGAGTATGCGCACATGTCCCATACACTGATTGTGACATTCATAAACATCTTTTACAGAATCACAAACCAAGTGATCTGATGGAGATTTCTAGATGCTATTGTGCCCTGCACTACGTTCCCGTCAATGTCATGTCACAGCTGTGACCCCGACAAAGAGTCAGATTTTGCAGTGGACCACGCAGAGCAAAAGATGGTTCAGAAAGACTTAAGTATGCTACGCGACAGTTATTAAAGTTTGACTCTTCGACTGCAACTGAGACTACAGTTGCCGGGTACAAACTTCTGCAAAGGTGATTGTTCGCTGTTGCCTTTTTCATAACCCTACCCTCAGTCGGTATATGTATATATGTGAATACATTTCATGCTTTGCCGCAGGGTACCCCATGATTAATAACAAGGGTTAGCAGACGAGATTTCTAGTAATGCTATATGTACTCATGTCCTGTCTGTCTCGTTCAACAGTTGACGATTTCTTTAAATAAAGGATCCTTTGACATTTTCTCTTCGGTTAAAGCTTATATCCTTTCCATGGTCCTTTAAAAGCTATGCCACTATGTTACGCTAATATACGTTTTTTGACTCCAGGGAAGAAATTCCTTAAATCTTTCCGACAGAAATAATGAAGTTTTGTCGATAGATTCTGAAATATGCTGCATAAATTATTGAAACATTTCTGGCAGTAAAATTGATTAAACATTTAAACTACATGGGATTTTCCAGTCAAAAGCAGCCGTACAAGCTGTAGCAGGGTACAGTGTAAAAAAGCGACACAAACAAACAAACAAACAAACAAACAAACAAACAAACCAAAATCAAGGAAAATATACAGATGACTAAAGTGACCTCTTGTTATCCCTGTGGCTATTCCAGAGTCCAGCGCAGAGTGGTGTGCCTTTATCGCGGGATATTTCTGTCGTGATTTGATTAATAGTTGCATATCAAGTCATGTAAGAGCCAACACGATATGATTGCGGGCATTTATAAAAAGACCGAGGAAGGTTGGATTAAATCGTCCTTCGACAAGTTTATCGATTTTTACCTTGCTGATACAGCTGTCCATTCCGGAATAGAAGACAAATATATTACAAGGCATTCTTCATAAATCCGCCTCTGTCATTCATACTTCAATGAACAGTACAGGCAAATGACTTTGAATGTTTGATTAACTTATTTAGAAGCTACACGCCAAGGTTTCGGTATCAAACGTTTAGTGACATAGCAAGCGAGAACGACTTGTGTCGCATCCGGTAACCCGTACTTTCACCTTGGGGTTGCTAATTAACAATTATTATTACCGATGTGCGGAAGGACACTTCAATCAATAACACGATCTCGATATTTCAAGTTTGCAGAGTAAAGTCAACGGTTAATGCACTCCGAACTGTAGCAGCCAGGGCGTTTACCTGACTATACTTTACAGGTCTAGGAATGTGTAACCATCTCACCCATATGATCGGTCACGAGAAAGAAAACGACAAACAAGAGCATGTGTTTCCGCGAATGGGCGGGAGATCGGATATCAATTAACCCGTGAACTTAGCTATATCATGCCAACTAAGATAATATACTGACGATCATACAATGCGGTTCAAGTGAAGGTAGCAATTGTAATTTAATGAAATCCCGAATATGTGCGCCGTGCCTTCTCCAATGGCTTAGAACTGTCAATCTTGCCATAAAAGTCGACTCCAAACAATATATGAAGAAATGAAGTATTTTGGTCTTTGAATACTTAAGCAATTAACCACACCTAGCGACGGTATGCCACGAGATTTTGACCAGTTCACGACATACGTGAACGGCGATAGCGAGTAAACATATGGAGTAAACTAGTGAAAGCTGAGTGGAGAAAGCTGAGATGGTAAATTGCTACTATATCATAGCAGTATATTGAAATTCTGGCGTGAAACTTCAAGAAAGGAATTTTGTTCCAACCGTGCAATGTAGAACTACAGCATGATTATTTTCACGTCTCGACCAATCAGATCGCTGTATTTGCACCATCAACATACTGGTATGATATGATACAATTTAATCCATAACATGAATCATCTGCTTTTTAAGAAAGAAACCAGAAATGGTCGACATGAAATATTGTCTAACCATTATTGTAAGAACGCTATCGTCCTGATCCGTGAAATAGGACACCGTGAATCATATAATAATTGTACGATATGTGTCGCTTGTAAGTCTGTGAAAAACATAATATTTCAAGTGATAAAGCTACAAAACGTAGGGTAGGTCAGTCGAGAACATGTATTTATTTAATTACGTACTTACTCACCGAACAATTTCATTCATTCATTCATTCATTCATTCATTCATTCATTCATTCATTCATTCATTCATTCATTCGTTCGTTCGTTCGTTCGTTCATTCATTCACCACTTTCTTAATTATTCCTATTTACTCGCTGTCCGTTCGCTCATTCATTGACTAACTCACTCAGTATATCACCTATTGACTCACTAACTCACTTATTTCACGTGACTTAAAGAAAATTCATGCTTTAAAGAGGGTAAGGTTAGCTCAATTCACTATACAAACATTTTTCCTTGCCAAATCGTCTTGACATTTTTGATAGATTCCATTTGTTAACAAACAGTGACTCTTCCTATCATGGCACATTTTATGACTCATGCGAGAGAGTGTCGACTCCACCCATTTGTGCGGTGACATAAATCTCGTTCATCGAAGCATTTAGAAACGTATAGTGTTCCTCTCTATAGGGTAAAATGAGCTGAATGTGGCTGACCGCACTCACAGCACGGTCATGGAGAAGGACGCGTCCTTGAACGTCAGATGAAGCCGAATCTCGTCAGCGAAGATGTGTCCTTGTTCTGAAAAGGAATGTGCTGCATTGAACTTGACCGAAATATCGGGTGCGTCGCTTTTACTACTTAAATCCATGCAGAAAGGAGATAGCTAAGGTTAATTGACTCTCTCCAGAGAGTCGAATTTACTGTGCATACCGTGCAGTGATTTTCCAATGCAAATAATTAGATGGGTAATATTGCTGGCAACAGCACACCTACAGAACCCTGGGTGCAATCTTAATTTTGAAATAAAAGGGTTTCTTAGGGGAACTCAAAAGCTTTTTGAAGCGACTGAACCCCTAGGGTTATGTTGATTTGTAACATTTCCCTGTGCGGGGCCATTCTTCTCCAGCCTTGCGATAGTACTGATAACAATCAGGTGATTAAGCACGCTGTACATCTAACGGGTTTTGGTCTGCCTTAGGTGTCCGTTGGATGTCTATATCATGCCAGTGCAGCGAACTAGTAAAGTCAGTCAGTTTTATGAATGTCATCCTAAGACATGTTTCTTAAGCCCTTATAATTTGTAGAGAAAGTGAAGCTGTTCGCAACTGGCCTCCCACCAGCATATGCGAAAAACACGTCCTCCGACAGAATTGTAATGATCACTTCGCTCCAGTATCTATGGTCTACCCGCTCCCAACTCCTCACAACAGTTCAAGCTCCCCACTGGTGTCTCCCCACCACTGACAGTTCCCTTCTGCATACCAGATGTACATATTCCCACATGTATTTCCTCCCTTTACCAATTTTCCGGTACCCACAGTCAGAAATTTTCTTCTTGCCCACTGTAAAAACTGTAATTTCTTCATTAACCACAGTAAAAAGTGACATTTCTTCCCGCCAATGCTTATGTTAGATTTGCCCGTCCTCTGAAAAATAGCACACGAACACTTTTTTGCACATACAACTTGGTTGCCTGAATCTCTATTATGGGCATAGAGCGTTCGCAGTACAATAGGTAGGTTGGGGAAATGTCGCATCTTCTTGTAGTGTAGTGTAGACCTATGTAGATTTTATTTGATTTGTTTTAGACTTTCTTCATTTTTTATCTCCTGTATGTTATTGTTGTTTGCTTTTTTCATTTGTACATATTTCATTTCATTAGGGTGACTGGCTTTGTATAGGTGGTTCGCACCTGTTTCAGTCATCCTATCCTATGTCGGTACACGTATCGTGTCCGCTGTGGATGAATATTATAAATAAATAAATAAATAAAATAAATAATTAAGAAAAACATGTGAAATTATGATTTGTTCCACATACTATAATATGCCCGCCGTAAGGGATTTTTAAAAATTTGCTCAAACTTTCCTCAATGAAACTTTCGAACACACTTTTACAAAATAAAGATTAAAAATCAGGGGTCACCATGCAAAGTTTGGTACTAGAGAAACAACGTACCTGACAATTACCGATATTTTGAATTCAAAATGGCCGCCACCCCTGTGTTAACTTTATGGGGGGAAAATAGATTTTCGAAAAACTGAAACGGTGATATTTTTTACTCCAAAAGCCTTTAAATGAGACCCCATAAATGGTAGTTCAGAAAAGAACAAAAAAAAATTGAGAGTCCGAGTATCCGTCCTAGAGGCACTCTACCTTTATGAGACGACATGCGAGTTCTTCAAAGCAGTCTCCATCCGTGCAATCGGTGCCTAAACTTTGAACTCCAGAATAGTGTTTGAAGATTGCCTGAGGATTCAAATCTACACCTTTGACTCGATTTTGAACATGCGTACAATGAACACAATATTAGCGATGCTTGCTTCTAACTGTGTGCTGTTAAAGTCGATAGAACATCACATATTATAATCGAAGTGCTCATGTTGACTCATGGTTTATCTCTTGAAACATTGCTACAATTCTCTTTGAAAATAAGGGTACTGGTCTTAAAGGATATTTGTATCAGAGAATCCGAATTTTGGTAATTTTGGAACTTGTAGCAGTTACTCTGCAGTCCCACGTTAACCAGTATTATCGCACTGCAGAAATGCATTAAGCACCACACTTTACCCACATTGATATCGAAGTATACAGATGTCCTCGTGGGAAATTTTAGTGCTTGATGTTAAGCAGAGCGTTATAAATAATAACACTCGTTACTTCAAGTACAAAACAATGAATTTCTGTTACTTAAGTTTCATACATCCTGCAATGATCAGACTACATTTACCCTTAGAATGTTGGCCTTTTTAGAGTTTGGACGTACCATTGTACTATAGGTCCAGGGCCATGGTGTTGGAATTCGAAAAATAATATTTCCTTTGGCGACGACACTTTGAGACCAACTCAGATCATATATATATATATATATATATATATATATATATATATATATATATATATATATATCCTTTATACACTTAAGTAGATAATAGATTGATATTACCGAAATAATTCAAAATGTCAGGTTCACCATTAATAGTCAGTTTCTATCGATGGAGATTCACCAGAATATTAACCACCCTTCAAATGTCCTCTGGCCATCTACGGTACGTGGACCAGGAGAAACCAATGGCAACTAAAATGCACAACATCTTTGTTTGCTTTTCATCATACTGGATCTAGAGCTACAGTGCGCTGATAGTCATCGACATGCACAAACTATGATTTTTCGTAAAATCGGGACCGAGAACCTCATACCAGTAAAATTTGTTGATAAGCAATCAGCTGAGTGGGTGATAACGTCACATTTGCGTGTAGCTTGGCGGATTATAGGAAAAGAATACGACAGTTTGTCGTTGTCAACAGGCGTTAATTTTCCGGAGGTGTTATGTTCGTCATACGACTGCATACCTCTCAATGTGTTATCATTTGATTATGGTTGCAAGATCGAAGGCCCTGCAGTTCTAGGTATTCTTTGCAGCTCTAAAATTCATCTAATTTGCGGGTTTAGCCAGCTTTTGGCCTAGACAAGGTAGGGGGTCTGCAGTATATGAGTGCAGGAGTAAGGTCAAATATGGGAAAAAGCTCGAAGAAGGAGCTCAACGACGCAATGTCATATTCTGTAACAACATTCGCGTCACATCTCGACTTTCCCCTTGACAATACGAAACTCCTGTCTCGTATCATAACATCGAAACCCTATGTCTTGTAACTAAGGAGAATTTCGAACCAGGCGTATCATTCGAAACGAAGACAGAACTAATTGGTCCCAAGACGATCCATAAGTTTCTACAAGGAACGCGGTGACGTCTTTGCACTTACGTGCCAAGCAATTTTAATTTCGACGGTCTAGAGCTGTGAGACCTCTCTGTAAGTATTGACCTGTACGTTCACCGTGTCCTGCGATCCTGACCTTTCTTTGGTGACATTTACTTCAGTCTTTGTAATTTCATCGGAACATTTGTACCAGTTTTACGGACTACTTTCATATGGACGCGTGCGTGAGACATAGACACCGACAGACTGATTTTGTGATGGGAACAACGCAACGTACACTGTAATCTCAACCCTCGATTCAAGCCTATTTCGTAAACCACTAGGTTTTGATTTGACTTTCTTGCCTATAGGCTCTAATGTGACTCATTTGCCTAATGGCAGCGCATCACACCCGACATGTCATGCTCCACATCTGAAATGAAGGTATTAATTTATTCAAAGTATATTTATCGGTATCGTCTGGATATGTAGATGGAGATAAAGAGTATTTTAACAGAGTTTTCATGAAGATCTGTAGCAGAAACACAGCAAATGAATAATGCTACTTAATGTTTCAAATTGAAACACTATAAGTACATGTAAAACAACAGCAAAAGTGTTAGTTAAGATATAAATCAAATCAGGGCATTAATAAAATGAAATGTAACGAATTCAGATTTTATGAAAATGTCGTGACCGTTCTGAAAATAAGGTGCCCGAAGGGCGAGTCGACATTGAAGACATTATAAAAGTGGCGTGCCAAAAGAGCATGCCGAAAATTATAAAATGGGGCGCCCGGAGGGCGTCGAAAATTTAAAGTGAAGACCTAAAAGTGACTGTCCATGCATTATTATTTTACTTCATATCTGCGGGCAATCTTTTCCATTTTTTCTGCCATCCTTGGCTGGATTTTTTTTTCAAAGGCAACCTCTCGGAATCACCCCCTCAAATCTTCCAAACCTCCGGATAGCAATGGTCCACCCCAAAACTCGACTGCCATTACGAAACCAGTGTATTCATATCCGAACAATTTAAACTATCGGTTGACTAAATAATTCGGTATCCTCCACTTTCACACGAGGAACTCCGACACCGTCAACGTCTATCAAATTACTGTTACCTTCAAACCTTGCGATAATGACGTCATAATAAGGATTCACCGGGGGTTCAAAATTCATCTGTGTAAGCCACAGATAACTTGTTATAACAAGCAATATCGATATGCGTTAGGAGGTCAATAATTGCGCATGAGATGGTTGCCTAGGTAACTTGTGTTGATCAACTCACGGATTCACTGCAACACTAATACTTCGTGTAGGGGTCGAAAATCAACCTTACAATTCTGAAGGCATTGATACCATCTCATAGTATTTGAAGCAGGGAGAAGAAATCTGGAGTAAAACACTGCCTTTGGTTATTGTCAGCTATGTGTTTTGTGCATGGTTGTCTTTCACAGGAAGTATTACACGGGTTTGCGCGACATACTTGAGACGTATGCTTGTAATGGCCCTTTGTATTGCGCCTAACGTAAAACAGTTAATGCTCCGGCAGGCGTGGAATTTTGATCTGTTCTTAATGCAGAGTTTTTGTTCAACTAAACATGTCCAAATGCATCCGTCGTGTACAACTTTTCGACGGATTGCGTTGAAAAGTTGTACACGATGCATTTTCACGTAAACATTGTTGCAGAAGAGAAGAAGAATGGTCACGTCAGAACAATACTCCACAGATACGTCCGCTGGACAACAAATCTTGCCTCAAGATGCTATAATGTTAAAGACTATATTATCAACACTCCTGCAACCCTGTACCGGCCCTACTGACACAATGCTGATATTATCAACGATACTCTCGCATGTAAATGTGCTAAGGCAACAGTCTTGGCATCTATTTCAATCAGTGAACATGCGCATTCCAATTGTTTTACTACAGTCTGCGGTAGAGGGATTGTCAATTGTGATTTTCAAGAATAGTGTAGTAGCTGGTATCGTATCATAAAATTCAAACACCAATGAATTCTACCCTGCACAGGCCTAGAAAGTTACAACTACTTGGCATACTAACTCTGTAGAATCTAATGCAGTGTTTTTATGAAGGCAGGTACCCTGGTAAATTGTGCCAGGGTTTCCAATGTTTATTTGGAAATTTTCTTTCAACAGCAACACTGCATATTGTACACAAAAGGCTGTGTTGCAAGGCTAGTAGCTTTTATTTCAACATACATTACAGGAAGAACAAGACCTACAATTGTTCTACAACTAAGATTTACTGAAATTATTATCAATATTTACAGCTGTCGACCCCTGAACAAAACAACCAATGATGACCTTGTTTGATATTTTCGATAATATTGGATTATATTACCATTGAAAAGCCAGGCTTTTATAGAAACGCTTAGTGCCGAATAGTAGCACGATTGAGTTATATTTCAAGCATTAAAAAAACGTATTTCAATGCAAGTATACTTACGAAATAAACTGTATAACAGTTTAAGACCGCCCGATGTTTCAATAAAGGCAAACGCCAGATCTTCTGTAATTATATGTTCACTGCTTTGTCGTTTTTCGAAGTGTTCAGCGTGCTGCTCACAATGTCAATTAGCGTCGCCATACTGAAATCGTGGTGACTGGTTGGCGGTATTTTGAATTGCACCAGCGTGGCAACTTCGATCACAGAGCTGAAGTGCCTAATTACACAGCAGCGCACACTGTCCTGCCTGCCATCATGATATTTTTGATAGACCATGGGTTGTCCTATGAAGGTTGTACGTGATTTTCCTGGGACTTCACCAAAAGAGAAATATTTTGATACAATTGAACCTACCTTAGCAGACCAATGTCTCAATTCAGTATGGAGATAATGCTAATGAGGCGAATTAAAAGGGTCAATTTGTAAGACAACACGGAATATCTGTATTGCACAAGTGGTTATTGACATTGACTGTTTGTGTAATATTAGTCCTGTGTTTTCTTTTGAAAATTGCGCACAGTTAGTCTATTCGCTCAGAGATAAAGCTGATAAAGTCCTCCCCTTTAAACATTGCGCTGGGCTGTCAAGAATCAACACACTCCAAAAAGGAACTCGTTGAGATTATTTATTTCCACAAATGGAGTTTATTTCGAATTCATTTATAACCTATTCGTAGTTGGCGTGGTGCTTATTTTTATAGACTTAGTATCATTTGTAAATGATTGTTTGCTGTCGATCACATTTAAGCCTTGTCCGTTCACGATTAAATATAATCACAGAAAAACTTTCGGCTTTGCTTTGATTCATAAAACAATGCGATTAAAGCGATTCGTCGGGTCTTTACATCATAGGGAGAGAGAATCGCGCTTATCGGCGACTAAATAAATTAAAAAATAGCTTTGACCGCAAGCTCCATTCCAGGTCAGATTGAAGGTGGTTTTCTCCAAGCTGTCCATTCACGACGCCCTTTGTATGTTATACACAATTAGGTTTGAGTGTCATTCCCAGGAAAGGAATCGTCAAGTGGTGTCAGCCAGCGAGTATGGACGGCATCGTCAACTGATATCACACGGGGAAATTACCAAATAGAGATTATTTGCTATTATTCCCTAAAAGCACAGTATCGATTATAGTTAAGATTGTGTGTATAGATTTCCTAAGCAGCTGTTCGTTCTTTTATTCCCATGGTAACAGCCTGTATCACTTCGAATATCAAGTTATCCATTTATCCGATTAAGGGTTCTTAAATTCATCCTATTCGACAAAACATTATGAGCATTGGACTTTTCCATTCAGCACTTGTTTGGCTTTCACGCATACACAATGAACCTAGATTCCAAGGCAACAAAACTAGCAGGGCGATTCTAGATCTCACAGCTCTATTTACGCGTCGTCAACCCATCCTCTCCCGCGATGTAATTGATATGCCCACATAACTTGGAATGCGGCGTTATAAATTGATAAATGAGTTCATTAATTAATATCGGCTGATATCAACAGTATCAAGTGAATGCCTGTTGACAAGAGCGTATCGGTTCATATTTTCCTCCTTTGACTTTCTGAAGTACATGCATGATACACAATTCATTTGAATAGGTTTGAACACCTGTAAGCCGCTAAACATTACGCTCGGCCAAATAGTTTCAGTGAAACATTAACGTTGCCTCTTAACGCGAGAACTGTGCATAGATACAATGCATGTAGTTGCCGCAGCTTTATCACACCGCAAGCTGCATGAAATTCGTTACGCAGGCTTCAGCTCAACCGACCTCTTTGAAAATTTTACAACGCATCGATTTCACACTGCATAGAGGTGACTGTATTCAATATGTAATCGTTCAGGTGCCGTTTAGAAAATTCCTCCTCCGAACATTTGATTTCAAGACATTTATTTATTTAATTATTTATTTATTTATTTATTTATTTATTTATTTATTTATTTATTTATTTATTTATTTGTTTATTTATTTATTATTTATTTATTTATTTATATATTTATTTATTTATTTATTCACTCATTCATTCATTTCTTTTTCATTTATTTATTTATTGACAACTTTGGGTTTTCATTCCGCATTTTTATTCCTGCTATGCGCTGCCGTCATGAGAGTCACCGACCTTATGTCCTGTTATTAGAACGTGACCTTTCTTTAGGTCGGCATCCGAATACAAATATATTTCCGGTTGTTGGTGGCGAATGTGGTAAAAGTAAAATATGAATAAATTATTTGCTATCACTTCAAGAATTCTGAATTGGATCATACCCTTAGTCCACTTGCTTACTTATAAAAATGACAAATACA